>NC_081569.1:96080730-96110914 GCF_022355385.1 Mustela nigripes
ATTTTTGGGCGCCTGGGTGGCTCAGTGGGTTAAGCCGCTGCCTTCGGCTCAGGTCATGATCTCAGGGTCCTGGGATCGAGTCCCGCATGGGGCTCTCTGCTCAGCAGGGAGCCTGCTTCCTCCTCTCTCTCTCTCTGCCTGCCTCTCCAACTACTTGTGATTTCTGTCAAATAAATAAATAAAAAAAAAAAAAAAAAAAAGGCAGGGTTTTTTTTTTTGTTTTGTTTTGTTTTAGTCTCTAGTTTATACCTACTCCTTAGAATAGCATCTGATACGTAGTAAGCATTATATAAATCCCCTTTGAGTAAATGATTTAGTTAATGTTCATTATATATGAATTTTAAAAATTTGAATATTGGTACTGTAATGAAATAATCAAAAAATATTTTAAGGCGAAAGCAAAAATGACATGGAATTTACTTCTAAATACTTTCCTGTTATTTAGCAAACTATGTGCTGTGTCATTTTTCAATACTTGCTACACCTACCTGAGATAGTGTAGGTTACTGTTAGGTAATTAAAATATACCTGAATAAATAACATTTCGATTCAAGATTATCCTGCTCTAAGACACTTAAGTAACTACATTTACTGGTGGTGTTGGCTGTGGTCCAAATGCAAAATATCAGGGTTATTAAATTTACTTTGTTGGCATTTGATCTGCTAATTTCTGTTTAAAGAAAAAGTCCTTGACATTTCAGAAGTTATTTCCAATCATTGCAGTTACAGTGGGTTATATACTTCTTTTCCTTGCCAAGAAAAGGGGGGGGGATCATATAAAGCTATAATAGCAGAAATTGAATAAATATTGTCATTTGACTATAGTTACTTTCTATAGTACTTTCTATACTTTCTATGACGTCGCAGCCATGCTGGTGAAAAGGCCGCCCAAGAATCCCTAGGTATGAGAGTCACTCACTGTTATGGTAGGCAGAGGGCTATGCAATCAGGGTGACCACTGCGGTATGTAAGTGAGTGATCAGTGTGAAGTTCTAGGCTGCTTGGTTTAAGCTCTCATCTACAAGCCAGTGAGGCAGGAATGGTTCCTTACAGAAATCGTACTCTGATATCTCAATTTTCTTTCTAGGTTTTAGCTGATGCTGTATATGTTGTCTAGTAGAGGCTTAGACAAGAGTCTCACAATTAAAAGGAACAAATTTCTAGCATTAGAAATTAAACATGTGTCAATACTTTTGAGAGCTCAATCAATTGCAGATATAAAAACATTCTTATATTCTGATTCAAATAAAAAATGCTATAAAAATAAGGCAACTGGGGCAATATGAGTAGATTTTGATGATATTAAGACATTGTTTACTTTAGGTAAGTGTGATAATGACATTACTGTATTTAAAATGGCCCATTTACAAATGAAATTATGTGATATTTGGGATTGGTTTCCCAATGATCCGGCAAGGAGAGCCAGTTGCAGGTATGATTGAAGCAAGATTGATTTTGAGGCAATAACCATTAAAACTAGGTAATGGGTCCATGAGGTTCAATTTGGTATTCTCTTGTCTTTTGTATACGTTTTACTTCTATAACAATTTAAAGAAAAAACTAAAAGCAAAACTTTCACATATGAAAAGGAAGCCCGAGTAGGGAGAAAAGAAGGAAAAGTTAAATCTGCCTACTCAGAGCTCTCTCTTCCCAATCTATGTTGCATGTGAGAATTACCACTTTTTTTTATTTTTAAAGATTTTTTTTTTTTTTTTTTTTGTCATAGAGAGAGAAGCGAGAGCAAGCACAGGCAGACAGAGTGGCAGGCAGAGGCAGAGGGAGAAGCAGGCTCCCTGCCAACCAAGGAGACCGATGTGGGACTTGATCCCAGGACACTGGGATCATGACCTGAGCCGAAGGCAGCCGCTTAACCAACTGAGCCACCCAGGCGTTCCGAGAATTACCACTTTTAAGCAAGTACTTTCTATTTCTTCTGTATTTTTTTTACCCAACTATATCTTCAGTTATTTTAAGAGAAAGCAGTTTCCTTCAATTATTTTTGTATCTTCTACAATATATAGAAGAAGCATATATACTTTACTAATTTTTAACTAGAAGTAAAATGAAAATTTCTATTACAGTAACCACAGTATTTAAATTAAGATTAAAAGCCATGTAAATAGATGAATACATTAAGCAGATGAAAACTCAGGAAAGATTTTATTCTAGCAAACTACCCCAAACCAGAAGGTGGTGAACAGAATAGAAATCTCAAAAAGAATGATCATTGGTCAAAAGAAGAAATATAAGCACAGCAAATAAGTGGAGGGCACCTAAAGATAAGGACAAAATACAATTGGGGAAATCACCTCTTGTAATTAACTTCTTCCTTCCATTGTGAATAATGCTGCAATGGACACAGGAATACAGAGAACAATTAGATAATGGTTTTATTTCCTTTGACGTACATCGCAAAAGGAGGATGGCTGGATCCTACAGTAGTCCTAGTTTTTATCATGAGGAAAGTCCACACTACTTTCCAAGTGGCTGTACCAGTTTACATTCCAACCACCAGAGCACAGGTTTCCTTTTTCCCCCTATTTTCTTGAGCATCAGTTATCTTTTGTCTTTTTGATAAAAACCATCCTAACATGTGGGAGGTGATAGCTCCCTGTGCTTTTGATTTGCATTTCCCTGGTGATGAGTAACATTGAAGATCTTCTCATGTGTCTCTCAGCCATTTGGATCTCTTCTGTGAAAGAATGTCTATTCAGGTCCTTTACTGAGTTACTTGGCTTTTTTGCTAATAAGTAGTAAGGGTTTCTATTATATTTAAATATTAAACCTTTATTGGATATGTGGTTTGAAAATATTTTTTTCTCATTCCATAAGGTTGCCTTTTCACTTTGTTAATGGTTTCCTTTGCTGAAGCTTTTTAGTTGGATGGCATCACACTTGTTTATTTTGTTTTCATTGTGGCTGTCCAGTTTTCCTACACCATTTGTTGAAGAGATTATTTTTCCCTAGTGTGTATTCTTTGTTCTTTGGCTTAAAAGCAATTGACTGTAAGTGTATGGGTTTATTTCTGGGCTGTTTTGTTCCATTCATATAAATGTTTTAATGCCAATACCACATTATTTTGATTATTGTAGTTTTGTAATAGAGTTTAAAAAGTAAGGAAGTTTGATGCCTCCAGTTTCCTTCTTTCTCTTTTTTACCTGTCAAATGTCACTTAATTGGTGTACAAGGGAGGTGGCTCAGTTGCCCTTGCTGACATGTACAAATGGTTGGTCTCCCTATCCTGTCTGAGCCTTGGGTGAGGGAGGCAAGAAGAGCAAAGCTCAAGAAGTAGACCCAGCCTTAGAAGCCCACACAATCAAAAACTTATTTTTCAGTAGTGGTGGCTCTGCCTAGTGTTTCATTACTGGTGCAATGGTCGTGCTGGAACCTGGCCCACCTACAGTAGCATCTTGCTCTTTGCTTGTCTGGATGGATGAGCTTCTGGCTTCTGATTCTATGAATCTATAGATTCTCGCAATCTCATGTCAGGCCTGCTCAGGTAATGGCAACATGTATTTAGTTCCTGTCTTACCCTCATTTTGCAAAGCACAGAGAAGCCCTCTGTTCAAATAAAATGGTAAGAAGGATCAATTCAGCAGATTACTGGTTAACTTACCTCATGACAACTGAGTTTTCCTCTGAAGACAGACCTCCTACTGGAAAGCATATACCAGTTTGTGTTAAGTGGGTAGGAAGCAGCTCTTTGTAGAAAGAACTTATGCTTATTTCTGGTTGGGTGATTTAGAGAGAGTACATGAAATCAATGTGTAGCATCAGATACTCTATTTGCTTCTCTTTAGTATATAACCTGGGGTATCTTTGTAGTGCTTAAGGCAATTGGTTAATGAATTAGAGAGAAAGATGATGAGGATAATGACAAGAGAAGAGGAGATGATGACTTTTGGGACTAGATAGAACTTATACTTCATGGTCGTCAGAGGTGCTTTAAGAATCTTGATGCCTGTGGTGCCTGGGTGGCTCAGTGGGTTAAAGCCTCTGCCTTCAGCTCCGGTCATGATCTCAGGGTCCTGGGATCGAGCCCTGCATGGGGCTCTCTGCTCATCAGGAAGCCTGCTCCACCCCCCCTGCCTGTCTTTCTGCCTACTTGTGATTTCTGTCTGTCAAATAAATAAAATCTTAAAAAAAAAAAAGGAATCTTGATGCCTTGCAGCCATCCTAGATCAATTATATTAGAATTTCTTTGGGCAGAAGTTGGGCCCTTGCATAGCAGATTTGAAAAAGAATGACATAGAGTACACAACCCAATCATTAACTGATGTTTCCACTTCTCGGTAAGCTTTAGTGGTAGATCTGGATCAACTGAAATACAACACTTTTTATTTGTTCTCTTATCACCACTTACCTTTCCACTCTGAGCATCAGTCTACAAGCTTGAAATTGATGCCATATGTCCCTCAGGGTGGTTTTGGGCATTAAATGAGTTAATGCACGTAGTACATATCACATTATCCAGAACATACTAGTAACTAATGAACAGAGGCTAATGATATAACTTCTATATTTCTGGAATAGTCTAGTAGATCTTGGGAATATTGAGGAAATAGACACTCAAATAATGTTTTGTATTCTGTGGTTCAGATGATAATCCAATTTGAGAAGTACCATTATGGATAAGCTTCCCAGGCTTTGAAATAAGACCATCCTAGATTTAACTGACCTATCTATTTACTAGCTTTTCATTGTTGGAAAAGTCACTTAACTTACCGAGCTTCAGTTAGTTCATCCGTAAACTGGAGAGGTGACTCTCAGGGTTGTCATGAGAAACAAAGTAAAAGTATGACCATGACATTGTACAGGGCATGTAGCAAATTCTCAGAACATATCAGTTACTCTTATTTTATAATACGATTTTTTGTATACTTTAATGAATTCTTTCTGGCAAGGTGGTTAATGAAGAAAGATTTGGCAAAAGGATAATAGGAGCACAAAAGAGGAAGTTGATAAAAGTTGCACCTTATGTCTTTATTTTTTGATGCTTAACATTTGCTGTTCCTATAATTTTAGTATGTAAAGATAGTTTGAATTGAGATGAACCAGTTTAAAAACATATCTAATGCTACTATTGCTGATGAAAGGATACACAACATTTAAAAGATTATCTACCCCCTAATAAGAGTGGGCATAGAATACTGGAATGTTGAATGTGTAAAAATGGACAAGTATGGTGATAGGAAAAATGTTCCTGGTAAATATGGATATCTGTGGGTACAACTGACCCTTGAATAATGCAGTCTTAGAGGCACAGTCAAAAATCCACATGAAACTTTTTAACCACCTCCCAAACTTAATTACTAATAGCCTACTATTGACTAGATGACTTACTGACATAAACAATTGGTTAACATATGTTTTGTATGTTATATGTATCATATACTACCAAGTAAAGAAAATGCTATTCTATCAAAACCATAAAGAAAATGCCTTTACAGTGCTATATTGTACTGATGCAAATAATACAGTAATACAATAAAGTAAGTTTGTCATTTGTTCACAAGATGAATCATCTGTCAGTACCTGCATCAGTATTGTCTTATGTGATACAAAACATTGTAGCTGTTATGTATGACTAACACTAAACCTCAAAAATGGAAAGATTATGTCAAAAAGAAACTGGTACAAAGATTCATGCATTGATAACAAAGAAGCAGCAATATTAATGCTTTATGATTGCTTAATGTAATTTATGTGATTGCTTCATGGTGGCCTACTGTGTACCATAAATGAATTATTATAAAAATTTTATGGCATACAGTATTACAGCTATATTCATACTATAGTACAGGAAACAATGTTAATTTGTTTTTTGCAAAACTATTTACCTGTCATGATAGGCTGATACCATTTCTTTAATTGGGGGAGAGACAGAGGCATACCATATGGCACTATAACTCTTCAAACAAAGCCATAAAGCCATAAGATAACACATTATTAATCTTATATTAAATATCACTCACCTTATGCCTTTGTAAGGATAGGTGAGCCACTTCCACTCAAGTCTTACACTGGATGTTCTACATGATAAATACCCAGGCCATGAAGATAACACAAAAACATCTCCTATAGTTCTTGCCATACACTTTTAGATTTTTAATTGAAGACACACATACTTCTACAAAATATAAGGTTATGAACTATAATGCACATTGTTGTTCACTAAGTGGAAGTGGATCATCATAAGTCTTCATCCTCATCATCTTCACATGAAATAGACTGAGGAGGGGGTGTTCTTGCTGGCTTGAGATGGAAGAGGTCGGAGGGGAGGGAGAAGAGGCTGACATACCCAGCTTAATTTCATGGAAATAGCTCATAAAAATTTTGTCTGACTTTTTAGCCTTTTCATTTCTCTGAAAAAGTTTCTCTATGGTATCAAGCCTTCTTCCACTGTTGCTTTAGTTTCAGTGCTCATGACCTAGAAGGGTCCATGTCATAAGGAAGTCAAAATCAGCCTTGACTAAGTGGCACCCGCCCGATTGACCAGTCAATTTGTTGTCTGACACTGCTGCTTCTACGTCTTCCTCCTCCTTATCAGGTACTGAGCTCAGGAGTACTCCCCTCCATCAAGTCATCTTCTGGTAAGTAGCTCTTGAATTTCTTCAAGCCCATATATGAAACTCTTCACCCCCCACTCTTTTTCTTTTTTTAACAATATTTACAAACTCTTTTATGATTTCCTTGGTTGGCTCTGTCATAAATCCCGTGAAGTTATGTACAACATCTGGAAACTGTTTCCTCTAGTAGGTATTGGCTTCAGGTTCTATGGTTTTCATGGCCTTTTCTATAGCCACAGTGAATCTTTGATGGTATAATCCTTCCAGATTTTCATAATGCTGTATCAGGGTTCTCTTCCATAGCATTTCCGATCCTTTCCATAGAGTATGGTGTGTACTGAGCTTCAAAGGTCCTTATGAGCCCCTGGTCCAGAGACTGAATTAGAGGTTGAACTGGGGGCAAGTAAACCACTTCATCAACTTCCTATTCAGAAAAAAAAAAAAAAAAAAAGAGGACACAGATTAGTAAGGAAATGTAGCGAGTGCTAGGATTTAAGGCAGGAATGGATAAGCTAACTGCTTTGTGCAAATGTAGTTGGGTTTATGATCAGGACTGTCCTTATCTCTAAAGATGCTAACCCCTGAGCTTTAAAGGAAAAAGATAAATACCAGCTGCCAGTCTTTTAGTTGTACAGCAAGAAGGCCTGGACAACAAGAACCCCTTTTCTGGATTGGTCTTTGTCCCTGAAGGCAGGAAGTACCTTGCAGTAAGGGATGGCCTTTTAAAGGCCAATATCTTTTGATATTGGACCATGCTCCTGGCTACCCAGGACCCCATGAGTCCAATGTGACTTTTAATCTGCAATAAAAACATGCTCAAGCACATATCCTTTCTCCTCAGTGATTTTCTTAATGGTGTCTGGAAACTTGTCTACCATCTCTCTTGGTTGACAGAAGCTGCTTCTCCTATTATCTTGACATTTTTTTAAGTCAAACGTTTTTCTGAAATTAAACCACTCTTTGCTGGTTTTAAATTCTCCAGCTTTAGATCCTTCACTTTCCTGTTGCTTTTAATTGTCATATGAGGACTTCCCTTTTTCTTGAATCATGTTTGTGTCTATAGGCATGCCTTCTTTATAGCAATCCTGCTCCCACATAAAAGCTATATTTTTGAAACAAGATAAAAAGGTATTTTGTAAAAAGTGCAAAGTTTTTGCTCTTGCTGGCATAGCTGCAGCAATGACTTTATGATTTCCTTTTTTTTTTTATTTTTATAATAATGGTCCTTACCTTGAATTCATTTTATCTTGAGATGGTGGGCAACAGCAGCTGCAGACCTCAATCTATGGTACATAGCAAGCAATTTGGCTTTTCCTTGTAATGTCATGACTTCTCTGTGCTTCCTGGGAGCACTCCCAGCATCACTAGTGGCACTTTGTATGGTTCCCCTGGTGTTATTCAAGGTTTATGGTACTGCACTAAACACAATGAGAAATACCCAAGAACCATGAGAGATTGCTTTTCACTGCCATTTATTGAAGAGACAAACTGCTCATGCAGTGATAATTAGTGTCACATAGCATTTTAAGTGGATCCCTGCAATACTTGAGCTCACCACAATAGCACTAGGAGGAGGCTGGGAAATTAGTCCAAGAGTACAATATATACTACATTTAATTTTGTGCAGTTATGATTTAATCCTCATCTTTAACATTTGTTTCCATTTCTCTTGACTGTGAATGGCACCATGTTAGGGTAAGTGTGTATCTGCCTAAGTTTTGAGACATTTTAAAAGTTAATAAAATATTTGTGTATATTTTATGGCAGCAAATAATGTAGACCAGTATCAACATATATTTTATGTATTCCTCATATATCCTTTTTTTAGTTTTGGTATTTCTAGGCTATTGGCTTATCTGCAAGCTTTTTCTCTTCCACTGAATCTCTGTAGTTGTTTTTAATATCCAAAGTTTAAACTATTAAGAACTTCTCTAATTTTAATTCACTGTTGATATCTTCTGGACATATTATAATTTTCCTTATTATATTAAGGGTGAATTACAAATATTTTTGCCTTTAGAAATAACAGATTTGCTGACTTTGCTAGATATGGCATAGTGTATTTCTAAATAAAATATCATAACGTCTCATTTTTGGAAGTTTAATTGCGTCTTGATTTGTCATGGATTGAGTAAAATGTTTCCTATTACAGTGATAGGAGCCAACAGTTCTATAGTCCTGAAAAGTTCTATTGATTGTTCCTAAGATGACAAGGTTGATAAATTTATTATAGACCAAGCTTGATCTTTAGGGTAAGGGACGAGTGGAACAAAACTCTAAAAGAAATGCCAAGACCCTAGATTTCCTGAATAATACTAACCTGAGGCTGGTGCATTCCATGCTAAGCCCTTTTCCTATACCCCTGCAGTATTTACTCCATTTTATTCCTTTTTATCTTCTTATTTTGACATAATTTCAGACTTAATGAAGAGGTGAAAAGAACAGTGTAGAGATTTCCTTATAATCTTTGTCTAAATTCCTCAGATGTTAACATGTTACCACATTTGCTTTTGCTTCTCTCCTCTCCCCATTTCTCTGCTATTGAGGAAATAAAATTACAAACAAAATCTTTCAACCCAGAAAACCTCTCTACAAGGGTACAAGAGAAAGTTTTATTGAATAAGCATTAATCTAGAATGTGATGCTCTTCATAGACAATCTGCTAAGAAATTACCTAGGCAAAAAGAAATATCACCTTTTTATATAGCCCAGCAGGGACAGTGCCTTTGCAATTGGGAGTAAGGGACCCACTCAAGTTAGACTCCTACCCTTCCACAGAAAATGGGAGATCTCTTTGCCTAGATGATTCCATTTCAGAGGTGGTTCCCAGGTCTTTAAGAAAGAACATTGCTGGGTCTTAAAGCTGACAAGAGGCTTCCTTATCTTCTAAAAAATTTAACATACCTTTCAAAGCTACTGAGAATACAGAGAAGTTGTCTAAAGTTCACACTCACTGACTTTCAGTGGGGAGAATATTTGTATTTGCCCTTCCAACACACACGGACAATTTTTACTCAGCACCTTTGGAGAGTAAATTCAGACATTTGTATTTTCTAATTTGCTTAATCCTTGAGTACACAGAAAAGAGCTCTTAAGAACTGCTAGCCTATACCACTAGAAGTGTACCTACAAACCAGAGTTCCATATTTGTTTGAGCCCATAACTATTATTTACAAAAGTTAATTTCTTTTTCTTCCCCCTTCAATAACAATTCATGTGAAACCTAGTTCATTTCTTTTTGTGTTTCTACGGATTTGACCCACTCAAGTGCAGGAAACAAAGTCAGAACTGCACCAAAGGTAGCTTTAGAGAAGTGTCTTCACCAAACCCCCACACATTTCTTCTTTTCACTTTGTTCTCTCCCTGGAAGGTACTGATTTTTCTAGTCCCCAGTTTTTTCCTCATGCATTTCTTGGCACAAAAATGTGCAGATAACTATATATATGTAGTACTGCATTGTGTGAATGTATGGTTTTTCTCAGCCATTACCCAAATAAAGTCATTTAGGAAATCACAATTTCAAAACAATGCTCTAATGAATAATTATGCTTATATATTTTTGTATTATTTGGCTTTTTTTTTCTCCTAAAGGAAAGCTCTGATTGTATGTGTGTTTGTATGTAACCTCTATGCCCCATGTGGAGCTTGAACTCATGACCCTGAGATCAAGGGTCACATGCTCTATGGACTGAGCAGCCAGCCACCCTTTGTTGGGCATATCTAGAAAAGGGTTGCTGGATAAAAAATATATTGTACAAATTTCATTTCTCACCAGTAGAGTATGGGAGTGCTTGCTCCCTTACAGCTTTGTCATGCCGATGTGATTAGTAAAAAGAAAACTTCAGTTAGGATAATTTCAATTTTTACTTCTCGAGTACATTACCAAAATTCAGATATTTTCAGACATTAAATGTGTAAAATATAATATTTAAGCAATGACTTATTTAAAAAACTTTACCAATATTTATGTATTATTTTCTACTTTTAAAAATCATACCACATGCCCACTGTTCTGTCCTCCTGTGTTCCACCTGGAGAGCATCTCATTTCCTGTATATGGCAATGTCTTTGGGTTTGCTAATGATTCTGTTTGTCACCTATATACTTGTCTAAATGTCTTCAATCTAGAAAAAAATAATCATTAAGTTTTCATACTTCATTGCTAGGTATTTGGCTAAATTCTTGATGTTCATGATCTCATTTAAATCCTCACCATAATTCTATAGTTTATTTTTAAACATGTGAAGTATATTTGTTTCTCTAAGATCAGAAAAATTAAAATACACCTCTTGGGTCACACAGCTGTTAAGAATCAGATCTGAGATTCCAGCAAAACTCTTCTCACCTGAGAATGAGGGATTATCCCATTACGCAGTCTTATAAACCCACAGCTGTTGGTTGGGTATAAACCCCGAGGTTAGACGAAGATGAACCTTTGTTTAAAAATCACATTGCCAATGATAGTAACCTCTTGAGGGATGAAAAAGTCAGTAAACCCCAGTCTCCCATTTTTGAGTGATGGGATAAAGCAAATCATAGGAAATGAAAGCCCAACTAAGAAAAATACAAAAAATTCTCTGGTATAACATTGGGTGGGACAGAACTCTTCTCTCCATGCTATCCACATGTTACCATTTGTAAGATGTATCTAAATTAGGCTTCATATTTACAGACAGATGATAAAAAATTCATAAAGCAAGTATTACAAGCGTGAAATTATAAACCTTAGGAATAATTTTATTAGCAAATAAATGGCTCCTGTGTGACAATAATATCACAGTGAAATAAATATGCCTCTGAATCATCCTCCGTGACTGATTCTGCTACTCTTCAATGGAGCTGAAATCAGAGTGGGCTATTTTAATCTTTCACATGGCTGCCTTCCCAGGCATGTCAAGTGCTCTCAAATTTTAGATTCATCAGTCCAAATCTCTTTGCAGTAGTTATTCATTTTAGGCCTTATAAGCTAACAGAGATGTGCCTGTCACAAAATATGAATGGAAGCTCCTTTTCCTTTCTACCTACCATTTTTTTTTCTCCTATTGCAGCTGTTATTTCTAGAACCTTGATGCATTCAGGATATCAATTGCACTGATTTGCCTCCTACATAAGCTGGTTTCATGCATGAAAAACCAAAAGGCTTAAAATATTGTAAGTGGAATGAACTTACAGTAAGTATTAAATGCTTTCATTATAGATAAGGTATATATACCAGTCTTGAATCTTTAAAAAAAAAAAAAAAAAAAGCTCTAATCTTCTGTTCTTATCTTTAAATAATACAAATTGCTCATGAAACACAACAGGCAAGAGAAAAATGCAATCTCAGTTCTACAGAATAAATTGAATAGCAAATATTTATAGAGTGGATTTTACACCCACAGTAGGTGACTAGCCACCTCTTGGGAGTTTAAGTTTTCATTCTCATTGTTTTTAAGCTTCTTTATGTAGAAAATGATAACCTTGAAAATTCTGCAAAAAGACAGATTACTGACGCCTATGTAAGAAAATTCAGACTACTCACTCTCAAGTATAGTTGGAATTCTGTGTTATCTAAATATTAAATACCATTAAATTTACATGACTGAGAATCAAGTAACTTTGAATTCAAATTTCCTTAATATCACTTATTAAAAATTTAATTAGTATAAGTAATGGTTGCATAATGATTTTATACAGACTGTACACAGACTTATTTTATATAAGCATTATTTTATCTATTTTTAATTTAAATTCAATTAGCCAGCATATAGAACTTCATGAATTTCATATGTAGTGTTCAGTGTTATTTTAGAAACATGCAAACTCTTCTTTAAAGCCATACCTCCCATGTCTTGTCGTAGGTAAGCAAAACATACAGATTTCTGGTTTCTCCCCCATAAGTGAAAAACTGTTGGGCAGATTTCTATGAGGTATGACTTAGTGATTAAAACACTGATATGGGAAATAAAAAGAAGAAAATACAAATTAATTAGAAGTAGTTATTTTTGGTTTTCAATGGAATACCAAAGGGAAAATTAGGTGTTCAACTCATTTTATCAACTCATGTCTCTTATTACTTTTAGACATCTGTTCCCTTTGAATTCCTATAGTTGTATGTGATAGTTATTGTTAAATTCTAAAGAACTAAACTCCCATTTTAGTTTCTTCCCTGACTTATTTTGCCAACCTCAAATGCTGACAAGAAAAATGTGATTATTTCTAACTCCCCATGCCAGAGGCCCCAGATCACCACCAAATATTAGGCATTGTGAAATGTACCTTCATTTCCTTTTCAAAAGCAATTTTACTTAGTCCATTCTTTGAAGCAAATGAAATTTTAAGTAGATATCTATGACATTGTTGAGTTCAGTTCTCTGGAACTCATATATATAGTATATATAAAGTCTTGATATATATTTTTATAGAGATCTTTATAAATGCTTATTAAGAGGTTAGAAATTCTCTCTAATAGGCAATAAAAATATAATTGCTTGATTTTCTGTTGCTTCTAAATTATTGTATTAGCCTCCGACCTTTAGGGTTGGGACAGAAAGGATGAAGATGTCCTAAATAGCAATATTAATTGGGTTTCTTTGGTAGAAACCTTTTACATTTCTGAATCCATTCCTTTTACTTCTCCAAGACTGACCTACATATTTGGAGTAGAACTTTGTTTTATGGAGTCTCATTGCCTGAGAAAGGGATCCCTGGATCCATTTAGTGCCTTTTGCGTTTTCTCTCATCTCTATTTTGAATTAATAGTTGGGACTGGTGGGTGCTGATGTGCTTGGTTCACCTGAGTGTTGGGGATAACTTCAAATTCTAAAATGCAACTGGTTCTACCTGAGTGTTAGCTATAGACGGGTTAGTTTTCATCACTGAAGTCCATGCCTCCTGCCATTTCTTACAAGCTCAAAGTTCCTAACCCACCTCTATCTAAGCTACCAATCCTCTCACATAGATATTCAGGGTCTCCACAATGGGGCATGTTGGGACCTGTTGTTCCTTACCTATGGTGCAGAGTTACCAAAGACAAATAGCCAACACCTACCCAAAGGAAACTGAATTACTATCATTGCATGCCATTCTGGCAAGGCCCAATGAATAAAGCCCCAAACAAGTGTACCATAAGTAGAATGTTGTCACCCTCTATTTCCACACTGATATGGATAATCAGGATAGTTCTTCGGTATCCCCAAAAACTTAAGGCTTGGATCCTAGAGAGAGTGGCATCCTATCCATTGGCTGTCCTTTCTCTTTTTTTTACCAGTTTACTTCTTCCTACAACCCACTAGAAACTAGTAGATCAAGCATTAGGTTTTTATACCCTCTGCATGATTTCCTTCTTTAGTCTAATGCAGAAAATTTAGTTTTCTGAACAAAGAGATATCGTTTCAACACTTCGAGGAATTCAAATTAGAGTTTTTTAGTCTTAATGATCTATTAAATGAAAACGAAGAGAATTTAGGAAATCCTTTCTCCATTAATTTCAGTTTCAAGATGAGTTTCTTACTGCAAAATTCTGTTTTAAATGTCAAAACTGAATATTTACACCTTTTTAAAAAATTTTTCTTATATCCATTTTCCACTTCAACCTCTAATATTCAACCAACCCCAAGGCAGAAAATTTAATTACATAAAATGTCAAAGGAAAACACGTTGGCATAGTTAGATGTGGAAGGGACCAACATTCATTTTTCAGAATTATAACAATCATGCATCATAGCTTCATAGAGAAGTCTCTTGTCAAATCCAGAAATGGGATTTTACAAAAATCATAGAATCAATAATAGTCATAATTAATATTTAAAATCTTTATCCCAGTAAAATACAACACAATTATCAACTAACTGCCCATGCTTTGGAAGTTTGCAGGAGAAATTTAATGTCAAATTTAATAGTCAAGAATTAACTATTCACTGGAAAATATTAGCTAAAACTACATCTGATTGTATAGACTTATGATATACAAAATAACGAACTTTATTTAGAAATTATTAACATATTTATCATGGCCTATTAAAGTCATCAACTTTCTCAAAGAATATGAATAAAAAGACCTTATAAAAGTTGGTAGGGATTTGTAAGACTATTTTAACATATGGTTATGATAGGCTAATGGTTTAAGGGGCTTCTAGATCAATCTAATTCAAAGTTTCAAGTAAAGGGTTGATGTACATAACTCAGCTCATTGTAAAATTTTCAATATACTTGAGCGAGCATGTATAGTGAAAATTTTCAGCAGATCACCAAAGATATCTTGAAGCCGAATACCAGAGAAGAATGACCCATAAAGCTTTTGAGTTTGCTTATTGTTCAACATGTCACACTGTAGTCAACACAGATAGTAATGTTGAATTAAGAAAGGAGGGTCTGCTGGACCAGATGGACTTCAGATATATTCAGAGCATTTCATGCTAAAGCAACAGAATACAAATTCTTCTACAGTCTACATGAAACATTTTCCAGAATAGATCACATACTGGGTCACAAATCAGATCTTAATGGGTACCAAAAGACTGGGATTATTCCTTGCATAGTCTCAGACCACAGTGATTTAAAATTTGAACTAAATAACAAGGGAAATTTTAGAAGGAACACGGATACATGGAAGGTAAAGAGCATCCTACTAAAAGAAGAATTACAAAAAATTCATGGAAGCAAATGAAAATCAAACAACAGTTCAGAACCCTGGGATACAGAAAAAGAAAGTCCTAAGAGGGAAGTATATAGCAAAACGGGCCTTTCTCAAGAAAAAAGAAAGTTCTCAAATACACAAGGTAAGCTTACACCTGAAGGAGCAGGAGAAAAAACAACATATAAAGCCTAAGCCCAGCAAGAAAAGAGAATAATGAAGATTAAAGCAGAAGTCAATGAAACAGAATCCAAAAGAACAGCATATATCAATAAAACTATAAGTTCTTTCTTTGAAAAGAAATAATAAAATTGATAAAGCCCCGCCCATGCTTACCAAAAAGAAAAAAGGACCCAAATAAATAAATCATGAATTAAAGAGAAGAAATTACAATGAACACTGAGGAAATACAAACAAATCTAAGAACATACTATAAGCAACTATATGCCAACAAATTAGGCAAGCTGGTAGAAATGAACGCATTCCTAGAAACATAGAAACTACCAAAACTGAACCAGGAAGAAATAGAAAACATGAACAGACCCATCACCAGTGAGGAGATTGAAGCAGTCAACAAAAATATCCCAACAAACAGCCCAGGGCCAGATGGCTTCTTAGGGGAATGCTACCAAATGTTTAAAGAATTAATACCTATTCTCCTGAAACTGTTCCAAAAACTAGAAATGGAAGGCAAACTTCCAAACTCATTTTATGAGGCGAGTATTACCTTGATCCCAAACCCAAAAACACAACCAAAAAAAGAGAATTACAGACCAATATCCCTGGTGAACATGGATGCAAAATTCTCATCAAAATACTAGCCAATAAGATTCAAGAGTATATTAAAGGAAATGATTATTCATCACGACCAAATGGAATTTATTCCTGGGCTGCAAGTGTGGTTCAACATCTACAAATCAATCAATGTGATACATCACATTAATAAAATAAAGGGCAAGAACCATATGATCCCCTCAATTGATACAGAAAAAGCATTTGCAAAATATAGCATCCTTTCTTGATTAAAACTGTCCACAGTGTGAGGACAGAGGGAGCATACCTCATTATCAGAAAAGAAATATACAGAAAGCCCACAGCAAATATCATTCACAACAGGGAAAAACTGAGAGCTTTACCTCTAAGATCAGAAACACAGCAGGGATGTCCATTATCACCATTGTTGTTCAACATAGCACTAGAGAGTCTTACCCTCAGCAATCAGACAACAAAAAGAAAAGGCATCTGAATTGGTGAAGAAGAATCAAACTTTCCCTCTTTGCAGATGACATGATAGTCTATATGGAAAATTCAGAAGACTCTACTAGAATTCATACAGGAATTCAGCAATGTGGCAGGATATAAAATCAGTGGACAGAAGTCTGTTGCATTTCTGTACACCAACAATGAGAGAAATTAAGGAGTGGACCCCATTTATAATTGCAACCAAAACTATAAGATGCCTAGGAATAACCCTAAACAAAAAGGTAAAGGATCTATATTCAGAAACTATATAATACTCATGAAAGAAATTGAGGAAGACATAAAGAAATGGAAAAATGTTCTATGCTCATGGATTGGAAGAACAAATATTGTGAAAATCTCTATGCTATCCAGAGAAATCTATACATTCAAGGCAGTACCTATCAAAATGCCATCATCACTTTTCACAGAGCTGGAACAAATAATCCCAAAATTTGTATGGAACCATATAAGACCCCAAATAGCCAGAGGAATGTTGCAAAAGAAAAACAAAGCTGGTGGCATCACAATGCTAGACTTCAAGCTTTATTACAAAGCGGTCATCATCAAGACAGTATGTTACTGACACAAAAACAGACACATCAGACACATAGATCAATGGAGCAGAATAGAGAACCCAGAAATGGACCCTCAACTCTATGGTCAACTGATCTTCAACAAAGCAGGAAAGGGTATCCAATGGAAAAAAGTCCTTCAACAAATGGTGCTGGGGAAATTGGACAGCTACATGTAGAAAAATGAAACTGGAGCATTTTCTTACACCATACACAAAGACAAACTCAAAATGGATGAAATACCTAAATGTGAGACAGGAATCCATCAAAATCCTAGAGGAGAACACAGGCAGTAATCTTTTCAACCCCAGCCACAGCAACTTCTTGCTAGATATGTCTCCAAAGGCAAAGGAAACACAAGCAAAAATGAACTCTTGGGACTTCATTAAGATAAAAAGTTTTTGCACAGCAAAGAAAACAGAAAACCTACAGAATGGAAGATATTTGCAAATGTCTTATCACATAAGGGGCTAATATCTAAGATCTATTAAGAACTTATCAAACTCAACACCCAAAAAACAAACAATCCAGTCACAAAATGGGCATAAGACATGAACAGTCCTTTCTCCAAGAAAGACATACAAACGGCCAACAGACACATGATAAAATGCTCAACATCACTTGGCATCAGGGAAAAAACATATTAAAACCACAATGAGATACCACCTCACACCTGTCAGAATGGCTAAAATTAACAAGTTGGGAAACAACAAATGTTGGCAAAGATAAAGAAAGGGGAACCTTCTTACACTCTTGTTGGGAATGCAACCTAGTACAGCCACTCTGGAAAGCAGTATGGAGGTTCCTTAAAAAGTTAACAACATACCCTACAGCCAAGCAGTTACACTACTTGGTATTCACTCAAAGGATACAAATGTAGTGATCCAAAGGGTACCTGCACCCCAGTAATTCTAGCAGCAATGTCCACAATAGCCAAACTATGGAAAGAGCTCCAGATGTCCATTGACAGATGAATGGATAAAGAAGATTATGTGTTATATATATTACATATATATGTATGTATATACATACACACACATATACACACACACATACACACACAATGGAATATTACTCAGCCCTCAAAAAAATGAAATCTTACCTTTTACAAGAAGATGGATGGAACTAGAAGGTCTTATGCTAAGTGAAACAAGTCAAATCAGAGGAAGACAACCATCATATGATTTCACTCATGTGTGGAATTTAAGAAACAAAACAGAGGATCATAGGGGAAGGGAGGGAAAATAAGATTAAATCAGGGAGGTAGATAAATGATAAGAGACTCTGAATCATAAGAAACAAACTCATGGAGGGGAGGTAACTGGGTGATGGGCTTTAAGAAGAGCAGATGATGTAATGAGCACTGGGTATTAGGTATTATATGCAACTGATGAATCACTGAGCTCTATCTCTGAAACTAATGATATGATACATGTTAATTGAATTTAAATAAAATTTTTAAAAAACTGTCTATTCAAACAACTGCAAACTTAAATATACAAATAAGAATATGTTATAGATGATGTTCTATTTCACATCTTCATGTACTTTCCTCTAAAATGTTCAGTATTTCCTGAGTTTCATGAAACAACAGAAAATATTTTACCTTTAATTAATATGAAAGTTTTTAGATTATTAAAGTACAAAACAATCCATAGAAAAATAAGGTGGTACGTATTGCTATCTTTGAGACTATTTTTTTGGAAACATGTATCAAATTAACAGATTTTTTTTTTTACCTTTACTTTTTGAAAACCAGAATCGTAATTAGGTATGTGGTAAAGACATAGCTGACCTTTTTATATCTGTTAATAAAGAGACCTTGTGAGGCTGGCTGCATTTTTATGTAAGATCATACAAGTGGGGGTAGCTGATCTAGAAAGACCTGAACCTAGAATTTTTGGCTCCAAAGTCTCTATAAACTATCACATCCATCTCACTAGGTCACCTTCAATTCTGTTGTTTCCATCTCCACCACCAGGAAATAAACACAAATCTCATGCAATTGTGTCAGGTCTTTCCTAATAAATACTAACATATTTTATGTTATTATGTTATATAGATTTTAATAGCTACTGGTACATGTGAATCTCTCCTAGCAAACAACAATACTGTATATAAAGCCTGTGCCTGTTCCTTCTTTGTGTCGTCCATAATACCTGGTATGTGCCTTGTGAATAAGACACACAAACACATTTGCTGAGTGAATTGATCATTTACTGAATATCTTAACAGACTTGCTTTTTAAATGTGTTAAATGGGACCATGTTTTTCTTCTGAGACAAGCTACTCTTCCATATGCAAGTATTTCCTTAGTACAAACCAGGACATAGGAGGGTTGACCACATATTAAGCCTCTATGCTGGTGAGGCTTATTTACTTTCATGAAAGGATATCAGCACTTTTTTCTGTTTCGTTGCACACCGAACACATGGATGCCCTTCCCTGGCAACACAGCATAACTGTACTTCATATTTCTGACATAAAATATAGCCTTGATCTTTCTGATGGCCATTTTTTCTTAAACCTTGATTGCAAGAAATGATATATATGACAGACACAGCTGGTTGCCAACAAATACCTTCTTTCCCCTTATTAAGAGAATTCTACTTATTCTATGGTGCAGCCATGTGCTTTGTTTAAAAAGCCCACCAACTCAGATTTTCTAGCTTCTAGCAGTAGCCATGTGACTTAGTTTAAATGACTGAAATGTAACACAAATTATAAGATATAACAAGGTGGGACTCTTGGAATTTTTTTTTCCCCAAAGAAAGAATAGGACTGTATCTTGCTTCATTTCTTTTTGTTTCCCTTTTCTTCCTGCTTAAATAGGATACATTGAAGGTACAGGAAAATTTTGTGACTGAATGGATGAAAGCCACATGCTAAAGACTGGACAACAAGAAGATAGGACAACAAGAAGATAGGTGATGCTGAGGAACTTACCTTTCTTGCTTCCTTCACACTTTATGACATAAGTGGTACCCCTTGTCTTAGCCTATGATGCTAGGTGTTTCACACTTCCAGCTGAATATAATCCTCATTCATACAATATTCATGAAAGACTGCTTAATGCCATGTTTAAGGTGATGTGTGATCCATGGAATACCTTTAAATAAAGTACTGGGATCTGCAAGTTATCAAAGACCTTATATGACTGATACAGAAAATCTAGAGCTAAGAGATAGACATTTTTGTGGGATTTTGTCCTTAAATCAAACTAGATAGTCAGAAAGCTGCCTACATAGGTAACACTGTTTTCATACCCTGTAGAATTTTACTCACTGATTTGTTTCATATTTGGCTCACATTCTGCATCCATACAAGAATTACTCAGTTGAAACTTAATACCAGGTTTTTCATAGGGATGTTGGTGACATCATTTACTGACTGTTTTCTCTCAGTTTTCAATTCTAACAGTAGTTATGTCTATTCTTATAAACTGTGTGATTTTATTTCTTGGACACTATAATTCACTCTCCTTTGCTTTTGCCATCAGGAAGAATGATACCAATCTGTTGCTCACTTCTAATGACTATGGACTCTAGGACTTGATAAGGCACGTTTTATATACTAATCTTAAAATAAAACTAAGATGACTGTAGAAAGTTAATTTTGGTCATATTTTCTCAGCTTTTATGTCAGTCTGTTGTTAGGCTGTTTATATAGAACAAAGCATCCTCTATACCACAGGTGAAGTGACCAAAATTCTTTATTACTTCCAGAAGAGGGCTGGTATTTAGATAGGAAAACAATTCTCTTGAAATAGTCCCACAAATTGCACAAATAATAGCATTCTTTTTCTTTCTGTTCTATCACTCGTCTCCTTGAGTCGGTTTCCTACTGATAAAAAGGATAGTGAAGTACACACTTCCTACTAATTCGCTAAAGAAATGATCTTTGTGGACACTCCCTCTTCATGTTAAAGACCTCAACAATATCTCAGAAAAAGTGTTCATTTTTTCCCGTATACAGCATCCTAATAATTGTATATACAACTTAGGAAATCCAAACTAACAATTCTTTTTGCCTTTAAGTCAGCTTATTGAATTGCCTAGACAATAGTCTCCAAATGTTTCAGGCATTTCTCCATGACTAAGCTAAAAATAATCAAGTTATCAATCCATGTTATTGCAAGGGATCTCCCTCTAGCCACAGATAATCAAAATAATCCATAATTTACTTGAAAGCAACAATAGCATTTCTTAACACCCTTGAATTAATTCATCAGACTTTTCTAAAATATACCAGATTATGGTCAAAAGTTGAAATAAGTTTTGTGCAAAATTGATGGTAATCTACCTTTTTATTCAAGAAAGTTCTATAATTATTAAAACCTTCCATTAAATTTATTATAAGAAGTTGACATTTTACGGGTGCCTGGGTGGCTCAGTGGGTTCAAGCCTCTGCCTTCAGCTCAGGTCATGATCCCAGCATCCTGGGATGGAGCCCAGCTCAAGGCCCTCTGCTCGGCAGGGAGCCTGCTTCCCTTCCTCTCTCTCTGCCTGCCTCTCTGCCTACTTGTGATCTCTGTCTGTCAAATAAATAAATAAAATCTTAGAAAAAAAGAGAGAGAAGTTGATATTTTATTTTTTTAACAATTTTTTTTTAGATTTTATTTATTTATTTGACACAGACAGGGATCATAAGTGGGCAGAGAGACAGGCAGAGAGAGAGGGGAGGAAGCAGGCTCCCTGCTGAGCAGAGAGCCTGATGTGGGGCTTGATCCTAGGACCCTGGAATCATGACCTGAACCAAAGGCAGAGGCTTTAACCTACTGAGCCACCCAGGCACCCCAGAAGTTGACATTTTAAAGCTAAGCCACAAATATATCAATTTTTCAAAAACTCACTAATACACAAAAACAAATATATCAGCTATTACCATTTTAAAAAGCAATATTAAAAAACAATATTTTAAAATAAAATCAAAGTGCCTGAATAATTATGAATAGGGAAATGGTGAATATCATGTGCCTTTTAACTCTGTAGCAGTTTCCAGAATATTTCTTCATTGAAAAATGGCAAAATTCAGGAAAACACAAATATATTGATAAAATATCCCATAAAAATGGCAGTGGCAAATTTGAAACTTAATAATTCTTGAATTTCAAGCATATTATTTTTTTCATTCCCCAATTATGTAATTTCAGTACTATTTTTACAAGTTTTCTTTTTTAAAGACCCTCAATCCCTCTTAACTTGTCTATGCTCAGCATAGAAGTAATGTTAGGTTCAAAACAGCCTATTTTGTTTTTTTCCTCAAATCAATTCAGAACTTGGAGCAAAGAGATAAATCCATAGATGTATTAATAAAAGACATCAGTTTCAACTACAGAAGTTCACTAAATACTCTTGGAATAATTGTTAAGTTTATCCATTTGGTAAGCACGGTGCTATATTGATGTGGTACTGCTTGCCAGGGTAGGGCACCCTGCTCTCACCACTCTTAATTCAATATAGTACTGGAAGTTCTAGACAGAACAATTAGGCAAGACAAAGATATAAAAGACATATAAATCAAAAAGGAAGAACTAAAATTTTGCTTTTTGCAGATTGTATGATTTTGTATACAAAAAAAATCACGACTGAACCAAAAAAACTATTGGAACTAATCAACAAGTTCAGTAAAGTTGTAAGACATAAAATCAATATACAGAAATCAGCTGCATTTCTATATACTAATAATGAAACATCTGAAAAAGAAATAACGACAACTATCGCATTCACAGTATCATCAAAAATAATATCTATACTTAAATTTAAGGAAGTGAAAGATCTGTACAAAAAAAAAAAAGAAATGCAAGCTTTGCTAAAAGAAATCAAAGAACACATGAATGAAAAGATATCTTGTGTTTATGGATTGGAAGATTATTGTTAATATGCCCATACTTCTCAAAGCCAGCTATAGATTCAATGCAATTCCTGTAAAAATACCAATGGCATTCTTCACACAAAAACAAAAACAAAACAAAACAGGAAAAAACTCCTGAAATTTAAGTGGAACTACCAAAGACCTCAAATAGCAAAAGCAATCCTGGGGAAAAAGAACTAAACCAGAAGTAGCATATATCCTGATTTTAAAATATACTACAAAGCTGCATTAATAAAAAGAGTACGGTATTGGCATAAAAAATAGATAGACCAATGCAACAGAATAGAGAGATCAGAATTCAACACTATATATACAGCCAACTAATATTTGACCATAGAGCTAAGATCACCCAATGGGGAAATGATAGTCTCTTCAACAAATGGTGTTGAAAAAATTGGATAAACATGCAGAACAATTAAGTTGGAGCTTTATATTACACTATCCATGAAAATTAACTCAAAATGTAATACTTATCAGGTAAGACCTGATACCAAGTTTTTAACTATAAAACTTGTGGAAGAAAATGTAGAGAAGAGACTTCTTTACTTTGGTATTGACAATGTTTTTCTGGGTGGAACATCAAAATCACAAACAACAAAGGAAAAATAAAAGTTTTGGCACAGCAAAGGAAACAAGTAACAAAATGAAAAGGCAACTTGGGAGAAAAGCTGTGCAAACCATATATCAGATAAGAAATTAATACCAAATCTGTAAAGAACTCCTTCGTACATCTTACTAGAAAAGACACAATCTAATCTTAAAAAATGGACAGAGGAACTATGTAAACATTATTCCAAAGAAGACATCCAAATGACCAACAAGTACATGAAAAGTTGTTCAGCATCACTAATCAGGAAAATGCAAATTAAAACCACAATGAACTATCACTGCACTTGTTAGAATATCTATAATCAAGAAGACAGGAAATAAGTGTTGGGAAGGATGTGGACAAAGGGGAACACTTATATGTTGTTGCTGGGAATGTAAACTGGTTTAACTGCTATGAAAAACAATATGGAGATCCCTAAATATTAAAAATCATCTGCCACATGATCCAGCAATTCCACTTCTGGATATGCAAACAAAGGAAATGAAAAAGAATATTGAAGAGAGAGATGCTCCCACTTTATTGCAATGTTATTCATAATAGCAAGATCTAGAAACAATGTAAATTCCATATATGAATGAATGGATAAAGAAGATGGTGTGTGTGTGTGTGTATGTATATAATACCCAGTCAGGAGAGAGGAAGATAGAAAGACACACTTCCATTTGTGTCAACATTAATGGACCTTGAGCATTATTATGCTCAGTGAGATAAGATCATAAAAGACAAGTGCTAGATGATATCACTTAAGTGTAGACTCTAAAAGAAAGCCAAACTATAAAATAGAAGGTAAAATTGTTATAATAGGGTATAGGACACATGTTGTTTAAGGGTACAAACTTGTAAAAATAGTAAATAAGTCCTAGAAATCTAAGGTACATTGTAGTGAATATAGACAATATTGTATTATAATCATTAAACTTGAGAAGAGACTGGATCTTAATGATCTCACCACTAAAATTAAAGAACGATTATGTAATTTCATAGAGGTGCTAATTATCTCTACAATAGCAATCATAACAATCTATAAATATATCAAATTAACATGTACACTTTAAATTGATACACTGTTATATGTCAACATATTTCAGTAGTAAAGTCATTTGTCTTATCTGAATTTTTTAAAAACATTGAGTTCTGAATTTCTGTGTGTAAATTTCATTTTTTAAAGAGTTTATTTATTTATTTTATAGAGAGCACAAGCAGGGGGAACATCAGGGAGAGGGAGAAGCAGACCCACTGCAGAGCAGGGAGCCCAATGTGGAGCTCTATCCCAAACCCTGGGCTCATGACCTGAGCCAGAGACGGATCTTTAACTGACTGAGCCATCCAAGCACTCCTTAACTTTAAATTTTTAACAAGTATGAAGGAGCAGAGTTATTCAAACATTATCATCCCGCAGATTCTGTAATGTACAGAATTTTAGATCATTTTTTCTTTAACATTTAGCATGAGTAGTCACAGAGAACTAATATTTTTAATGTTGCAGAATCTTTCTTCATGTTGTTTCTTATTTAACTACATGGCCTCAGAATTTTTAAATATTTAGAAGTAGAACTATTTCAGGCTAATCTTTTATTTTACAATAAGAATTTTGAGAATAGTAATTCCTAATGATATATCAAGTACTTTTTTTTACTCCTTTAGGTAAGACTGAGAATAGAATCACTATGTCATGTTACCCACATCAATATTCTCCTTTTACACATTGGAATACCTCAGTACTACCCTGGACAAACACATCATAACTTTTGATTTGAGATAATTAATTAAATTTGATAACAATTAGTTTTGGGATTTGTGTGGATTAAAAGGTTGCTGACAATTGATTACTTCTCTAAGTAATTACTGATATGGTTTGGTTTAAGTTGGCCATTTTGCTATTTGTTTTCTATTTGTTCCATATTTTTTACTTTTTTTTCATTTATCCTACCTTCTTCTAGTATTATTATTCTTTTCATTTTTTCTGCTCGACTGTATCTTTTATATTGGCCTTAAGTATTTTTAATTATACCACTTAACAAAGAGAAAGGTTTCTCGCAATAGTATATTCATATTGTTTTTTTCTCATTGCCCTTTGTGCTTTTATTGTCATAGTTTTTAGTTTTTCCAAGCAAAGCAGAAAGAAAAAAAAAAGGTGAAGATAGTTTAAGGGACTAATGGGACATCATCAAGCACACCATCATTGACATTATAGGTGTCATAGAAGGAGAACAGTGTCAGAAAGGGACAGATAACTTATTTAAATAGTTAAAAATTCTTCTAATTTGAAGAAGGAAACAGACATCAAAATCCAGGTAGTCCACAGAGTTCCAAAAAAAGATGAAACAAAGAGACCCGTACCATCAAGACACATTATAGTCTAAAGTTAAAGAGATAATCTTAAATATGACAAGAGAATAACAAAGTTTGTTTTTTTAGTTTTTTTGTCTTTTTTTTTTTTTTCAGCAGGAAATTTGTAGGCAGGGAGGAATGGAATGATTTATTCAAAATGTTGAAAGAAAAGCACTGCCAACCAAGAATAGTCTACTTGGCAAAGCTGTCCTTCAGAATTGAAGGAGAGATAAAGAGATTTCTAGGTAAGCAAAAATTAAAAGAAGTCATTACTAGAATGGCTTTAAAAGAAATGTTAAAGAGAATTCTTTAAGTAGATACTAAAGGGCACTTATTAGTAACAGGAAAATATGTGAAAATATAAATCTTATGGGTAAAGGGAAAGATATACTAAAATTTAAAATAATGTAATGTTTTAAAGGTAGTAGTCCCTTATAAAGATAATATAAGGTTAGATGACCAAAGTAGTAAAAATAAGTAAAACCACAGTAATTTGTTAAGGGATACACAAGATGATGTCAATTGTGACATAGATGACAAAAATCTTGGGATTGGGTGGTTAAAAAAGGTAGAACTTTTGAATGCATTCAAACTTAAGTTGTTATGAACTTGAAATAGTTTATTATAATTATGTTCTTTTATGTCAGCCTTATGGTAACCACACAAAAGAATTTAAGGATAACACTAAAGAAATTAATCAAATCACAAGAGAAGGTATGAGGAAGAAATACCCAGAACTACAAAACAGCCAGAACATCATGAACAAAATGACAAAAATATATACCTACCAAAAATCATTTTACATGCAAATGGACTAAATTATCCAATAAAAATGGTTGAATGGATTAAAAAAAAAAAAAAAGACATACACTGCCTAAACTAGATTCAGTTTAGATGTAAGGAATTCTACAGACTGAACGTGAAGGGATAGAAAGAGTTACTCCATACAAATGTACAAATGTAAACCAATAGAAAGCTGGGTAGCTATTCTTATATCAGAAAAAATAGAATGGAATGAGAGACAAAGGTAATTATGTAATTAAAAGAGAGACCAATTATCCTAATTACATGTACATCAAAAAGAATGATACCTCAGAATAAATTTAATCAAGTATCTCTTTGATAAAGGATCTCTACTAGAGGAACTACAAAACACTCATGAAAGAAATTAAAGAAGACACAAAAAGAAGGAAGACCATTCCATGCTCTTGGATTAGAAGAATAAGCATTGTTAAAATGTCTATACTGCTTAGAGCAATCTATACTTTTAATGCCATTCTGATCAAAATTCCACCAGTATTTTTCAAAGAGCTGGAGCAAATAATCCTAAAATTTGTATGGAATCAGAAGAGACCCCAAATTGCTAAGGAAATGTTGAAAAAGAAAAACAAAACTGGCAGCATCATGTTATCTGATTTCAAGCTTTACTACAAAGCTGTGATCACCAAGACAGCATGGTACTGGCATAAAAACAGACACATAGACCAGTGGAACAGATTAGAGAGCCCAGATATGGACCCTCAACTCTATGGTCAAATACTCTTCAACAAAGGAGGAAAAAATATACAGCGGAAAAAACAGTCTCTTCAATAAATGGTGCTGGGAAAATTGGACAGCTATGTGTAGAAGAATGAAACTCGACCATTCTCTTATAGCATACACAAAGATAAAATCGAAATGGATAAAAGATCTCAACGTGAGACAGGAATCCATCAGAATCCTAGAGGAAAACATAGGCAGTAACCTCTTTGATTCAGCCACAGCAACTTTTTTCAAGTTATGTCTCCAAAGGCAAAGAAAACAAAAGTGAAAACGAACTTTTGGGACTTCGTCAAGATCAAAAGCTTCTGCCCAGCAAAGGAAAGAGTCAACAAAACAATGAGACAGCCCATAGAATGAGGGAAGATATTTGCAAATGACAGTACAGATCAAAGGCTGATATCCAGGATCTATAAAGAACTTCTCAAACTTAAAACACACAAAACAGATAATCATTTCAAAAAATGGGCAGAAGACATGAACAGACACTTCTCCAATGAAGACATACAAATGGCTATCAGACACATGAAAAAATGTTCATTGTCACTAGCCATCAGTGAGTTTCAAATTAAACCCACATTGAGATACCACCTTACACCAGTTAGAATGGCCAAAATTAGCAAGACAGGAAACAACATGTGTTGGAGAAGATGTGGAGAAAGGGGAACCCTCTTCCACTGTTGGTGGGAATGCAAGTTGGTGCAGCCACTTTGGAAAACAGTGTGGAGAATCCTCAAGAAATTAAAAATAGAGCTTCGCTATGATCCTGCAATTACACTACTGGGTATTTACCCCAAAGATACAGATGTAGTGAAAAGAAGGGCCATCTGTACCCCAATGTTCATAGCAGCAATAGCCATGGTCGTCAAACTGTGGATAGAACCAAGATGTCCTTCGATGGACGAATGGATAAGGAAGACGTGGTTGATATACACAATGAAGTATTATGCCTCCATCAGAAAGCATGAATACCCAACTTTTTGTAGCAACATGCACGGGACTGGAAGAGATTATGCTGAGTGAAATAAACCAAGCAGAGAGAGTCAATTATCATATGGTTCACTTATTTGTAGAGCATAACAAATAACACGAAGGACATGGGGAGATGGAGAGGAGAAGGGAGTTGAGGGAAATTGGAGGGGGAGATGAACCATGAGAGACTATGGACTCTGAAAAACAATCTGAGGGTTTGAAAGGGCAGGGAGTGGGAGGGTTTGGGAGCCCAGTGGTGGGTATTATGGAGGGTACATATTGCATGGAGCACTGGGTGTGGTGCATAAACAATTAATTCTGTTACACTGAAAAGAAATTTTAAAACAATTAATCATGTAGGTGAATGACCTGTACATGGAAAACTATAAGAAACATGATAAAAATTGAAGATACAAATAAGTAGAAAGATTTTCCATGCTTATATATGGTAAGAATTAGAATTGCTTTGGGTAGGATGGACATTTTATCAAGCTATAGATTTAATGCAACTCTTATCAAAATGCCAATGGCATTTTTCACAGAAATAGAAAAATCAAGGAAGGAAAACAGTATAACACGCAAAGACCACAAAGAACTTTGCATGTTTACGTAAAAGAAAGCAAGCCCTGGTAACTGGAACTCAGAAAAAGAAAAGATGACCTATAGAATGGAGCAGGTAGAAATCAGAATATGTAGTCTTACAAGCCAAGATCAAAAGTTTGGCTTTGATCCTAAATAAAATAATAAGTCATTACAGGATATTTTGTTTATGTTTTTGTTTTGTTTAAAAGAGAGTTACAATCTGATTTCAGTTTTTAAAAGATAAAGTCAGTTGCAGTGTGCAAACAAGGTCTTGTAAGGAAATAAGTGTGGGAATGGAGATAACAATTAGCTCAGTTTAAGATGATATGGATTTGGACTAGCATATGACAGTGGAGATGGAGAGAGGTGAGCCAATTTAAGAAATTTTAGAGATAGAACATACATGATCTATTGGAAAATTAAATATGGACATGCAGTCAGGAGAAATAAAGAAAAATCCAGGGTCTTTGACTTGGGAAATAAGTCCTAGAATATTATGGTACACTGCAATATAGTTGCCAAGATGCTAAATTTCTTTCCACTAATTATATCATGCAGACATTTTCCTGACAGTACAGAGACAATAAGATACAATGTAAGGAGCAATTAATTATGAAACAGAAGACTTTGGTAACTTACTTTCTGTACAAGGCTTTCTCTCAAACCAAAAGCTAAAAAATAACTACCAAATGATTGGGAGAATTAAATGAGGTAACACAGACAAAAGTAATCAGTGTAATACCTAGCACATAGTATCTATTCAGTGTGTGCTGGTTAAATATGAATACAGATACATTCTAAAAAACTTAATGAATGATGGAAGGTATGCTGGTGCCCTTGGGTTAACTTTTTACCTTTCTTTTTTTTTTAACGTCAGAAAAAGAGACTGAGAAACACCTATTCTGAGAAGTCATACATTTACCTTATTTATTTATTTATTTATTTATTTCGTTTGCTTGTTTTTGATTAGTTCTTTTTTTTAAATTTTTTATTTTTTATAAACATATATTTTTATCCCCAGGGGTACAGGTCTGTGAATCACCAGGTTTACACACTTCACAGCACTCACCAAAGCACATACCCTCCCCAATGTCCATAATCCCACCCCCTTCTCCCAAACCCCCTCCCCCCAGCAACCCAGTTTTTTTGTGAGATTAAGAGTCACTTATGGTTTGTCTCCCTCCCAAACCCATCTTGTTTCATTTATTTTTCTCCTACCCACTTAAGCCCCGATGTTGCATCACAACTTCCTCATATCAGGGAGATCATATGATAGTTG
>NC_081569.1:96111014-96112571 GCF_022355385.1 Mustela nigripes
ACAATGGAATACTATGCAGCCATCAAAAGAAATGAAATCTTGCCATTTGCGACAACATGGATGGAACTAGAGCGTATCATGCTTAGCGAAATAAGTCAAGCAGAGAAAGACAACTATCATATGATCTCCCTGATATGAGGAAGTGGTGATGCAACATGGAGGCTTAAGTGGGTAGAAGAATAAATGAAACATCATCGCTTTTTATATAATGTTTGACGTTTCATTAGTTGCGTATAACACTTCATGCTCATCATGTGCCCTCCTTATTGCCCATCACCCAATTACCCCATGCCCCCACTCACCTCCCTTTTCACAACCCTCAGCTTGTTTCCCAGAGTCAAGAGTCTCTTATGGTTTGTCTCTCTCTCTGATGTCTTCCCAGTTTTCCCTCTCTTCCCCCTGTGGTCCTCTGCACTATTCCTTATGTTCCACATATGAATGAAAACTGTCTTTCTCTGATTGATTTATTTCATTAAACATAATACCCTCCAGTTCCATCCACGTAAATAGTAGGTATTCATCCTTTTTGATGGCTGAGTAATGGTCCATTAAATATATGAACCATATCATCTTTATCTATTCATCTGTTGAAGGACATCTTGGTTCTTTCCATAGTCTGGCTATTGTGGACATAGCTGCTATGAACATTGAGGAGCACATGCCGTTTCTTTTCGCTACACTGGTATCTTTGGGGTAAATACCTAGAAGTGCAATTGGGTCATAGAGTAACTCTATTTTTAACTTTTTGAGGAAGCCATTATCATATCATGGACACTTAGAACTGTTTTTCCTTCAGCACTGTTATAATTAATGTTATTTTCTATAAATCAAATTACCAGAATAAAATGGTGTATGTCTCCAGGGTTTAAAAAATTATATTCACAAGTTCTCTAAAAAATTAATGTAATATCTATTTTTATGTCCTTGCAAATCTAAGTGCATATATATATATTCAATTTTAATCATTTTGATAAAAATTTTATATTTGAATTTTAATTATTCCTTAATCTTTGCCTTTTCTTAAAAGTTTTTATTTACTTATTTATTTTGATTTTTTATTTTTTATAAACATATATTTTTATCCCCAGGGGTACAAGTCTGTGGATCACCAGGTTTACACACTTCACAGCACTCACCAAAGCACATACCCTCCCCAATGTCAATCTTTGCTTTTTTAATGGGGTTGAACTTCTTTTATGACTTCGTTTCTTCATTTTGGACTTCCCATTTTCATTGAGTAAAATTTTAAAATTTAGTCTTATACTTGGTATTATATTTTTTTTTCTTTTCTTTTTTTTTTATTTTATTTTTTTTTTAATTTTTTATTTTTTATAAACATATATTTTTATCCCCAGGGGTACAGGTCTGTGAATCACCAGGTTTACACACTTCACCGCACACACCAAATCACATACCCTCCCCAATGTCCATAATCCCACCCCTTTCTCCAAACCCCCTCCCCCCGGCAACCCTCAGTTTGTTTTGTGAGATTAAGAGTCACTTATGGTTTGTCTCCCTCCCAATCCCATCTTGTTTCATTTATTCTTCTTCTACCCA
>NC_081569.1:96112971-96113938 GCF_022355385.1 Mustela nigripes
GCCATATTGGGGAAATTCTCCCCAATAATTCTCTCCAGTATACCTTCTGCTCCCCTCTCTCTTTGTTCTTCTTCTGGAATCCCAATTATTCTAATGTTGTTTCATCTTATGGTGTCACTTATCCTTCGAATTCTCCCCTCGTGGTCCAGTAGCTGTTTGTCCCTCTTTTGCTCAGCCTCTTTATTCTCTGTCATTTGGTCTTCTATATCACTAATTCTTTCTTCTGCCTCATTTGTCCTAGCAGTGAGAGCCTCCATTTTTTATTGCACCTCATTAATAGCTTTTTTTATTTCAACTTGGTTAGATTTTAGTCTTTTATTTCTCCAGAAAGGGCTTTTAGATCTCTCAAGAGGGTTTCTCTAATATCTTCCATGCCTTTTTTGAGCCGGGCTAGAACCTTGAGAATTGTCATTCTGAACTCTAGATCTGACATATTACCAATGTCTGTATTGATTAGGTCCCTAGCCTTCGGTACTGACTCTTGTTCTTTTTATTCTGTTGAATTTTTCCTTCTTGTCATTTTGTCCAGATAAGAGTATATGAAGGAGCAAGTAAAATACTAAAAGGGTGGCAACAACCCCAGGAAAATATGCTTTAACCAAATTAGAAGAGATCCCAAATCGTGAGCGGGGAGAAAGGGGATAAAAAGAGGTTCAAAAAGGAAGAAAGAAAAAAAAAAGAAAGAAAAACGAATAAAAAAGAAAAGAATTCAAAAAAAAGAAAACAAATAAGAAAAAATAAAAAAGAAAATATATATATATTAGATAAACTGGTTAAAAAACTTTAAAAAAGAAAAAGGTAAAAGTTAAAAAAAAAATTTACCAGAAGGTGAGAAAAAAAACAAAAAATGAAAAAGAAAAAAATCAACTGCAAGACTAAAAAAAAATCACAGGGAAAAAGCCATGAGTTCCGTGCTTTGCTTTCTCCTCCTCTGGAATTCTGCTGCTCTCCTTGGTATTGAAACCGA
>NC_081569.1:96114038-96115353 GCF_022355385.1 Mustela nigripes
AGACTAAAAAAAAATCACAGGGAAAAAGCCATGAGTTCCGTGCTTTGCTTTCTCCTCCTCTGGAATTCTGCTGCTCTCCTTGGTATTGAAACCGCACTCCTTGGTAGGTGAACTTGGCTTTGGTTGGTTTCTTGTTGATCTTCTGTTGGGAGGGGCCTGTTGTAGTGATTCTCAAGTGTCTTTGCCCCAGGCGGAATTGCACCGCCCTTAGCTGGGGCTGGGGTGAATAATCTGCTTGGGTTTGCTTTCAGGAGCTTTTGTTCCCTGAGCACTTTCCATAGAGTTCCGGAGGACGGGAATACAAATGGCGGCCTCCTGGTCTCCGGCCCGGAGGAGCCAAGAGCCCAGGGCCCCACTCCTCAGTGCGCCCTCAGAGAACAGCGCCCAGTTACTCCCTTCTGCCTGACCTCCGGCCGCACTCCGAGCTCCCCGAGCCTGCGATCGGTTCAAGGTTACACCGAGCTGTGAGCTTACTGTCGGCTCTTTCTCTGTAGCCGGCTTTCCCATCCCAATCCGCAAGCTCTGTGACACTCAGACACCCCCGATCCTTCTGTGACCCTGCGGGACCTGAGGCCACGCTGACCCCGTGTGGGCTTCGCCCGGTTTAGCCTCTGGAGCGATGTCCCTCAGCAGAACAGACTTTTAAAAGTCCTGATTTTGTGTGCCATTGCTCCGGTGCTTGCCGGGAGCCGGCCCCTCCCCCCGGGGTCTCTCTTCCCGTCTCTTTGGATTCACTTCTCCGCTGGTCCTACCTTTCAGAAAGTGGTTGTTTTTCTGTTTCCAGAATTGCTGTTCTTCTTCTCTTCAATCTGCCAATGGATTTTCAGGTGTTTGCAATCTTTAGATAAGCTATCTAGCTGATCTCTGGCTAGCTGAAGTAGTCTCAGCCTGCCACTTCTCTGCCATCTTGACTCCTCCCCTCAGTTCTTTTTTTTTTTTAAATTTTTAAATTTATTTTTTATTTATTTGCAGCATAACAGTATTCATTATTTTTACACCACACCCAGTGCTCCATGCAATCTGTGCCCTATATAATACCCACCATCTCCCACCACCAGCCCCTTCAAAACCCTCAGATTGTTTTTCAGTGTCCATAGTCTCTCATGGTTTTCACCTCCCCTTTGAAAATCCGCAAACTCCCTTCTGCTCTCTATCTCCCCATGTCCTCCATGCTATTTGTTATGCTCCACAAATAAGTGAAACCATATGATAATTGACTCTCTCTACTTGACTTATTTCACTCAGCATAATCTCTTCCAGTCCCATCCATGTTGCTACAAAAGTTGGGTATTCATCCTTTTTGATGGAGGCATAA
>NC_081569.1:96115453-96125898 GCF_022355385.1 Mustela nigripes
AGAGTCAATTATCATATGGTTTCACTTATTTGTGGAGCATATGATAATTGACTCTCTCTACTTGACTTATTTCACTCAGCATAATCTCTTCCAGTCCCATCCATGTTGCTACAAAAGTTGGGTATTCATCCTTTTTGATGGAGGCATAAAAAGTAGGAGGAGGCACCCTTTCAACCTTTTTTATTTTTTCAAAAGCATTCTTCAGATGTTAATCTTGTCTAGTTGGATAGCAATCATATTTAGCTATACTTAAAGAAGATAACTTGTAGATGCTCTCAGTATATTTTCTAAAATGTGTCATAAACTAAACTGTCCAAAGAGGGTATAAAAAATTCATTGAATAATTTGACATTAGATTTTTAGGGGTAAACTCCATCTCAACTCTTGCTTATGATTTATGTAAGACAATTAAATCTCTCCACACTGAGGTTTTCATAATGGTAGCAGATGAGCAGAATATACTACATTCCTTGCTGATATAATAATCAGATGATAAGTTTATAGTCATAAAAAATCCTTTTTGAATTCTAAAGCATTAATTCCTTCTGCAAATGTTTATTGAACATGTGTTATATCCCTAACCAAGCACGTACATTCTTAGAGCTAATAGTCTAGTTGTAGGTAAACAGGAAATAACTGAATTAATGAATCTATCAATAACACAAGTAATACGTGAATTAATGAATGACTCAATAAAAACACAAAACAATTATTAAGAGCCAAAGGGGAAATAAAAACAGGAAGATGTAAGAAATGGATAGTAACTTGGACCAAGTGGGTTACTTTAGTCCATGCTGACCCTACTAAGTAAGGAAATATCATTGCAACTGAAACGTGAAAGATTAAAGTAATTTAACATTGCTATGATATGAGAAGGTGGAGTTCTAGAGCTATATAACAACAAATACAAATGTCTAAACTAAGAATATAGTTTGACTGTTGGAGGAAAAGAAAAAAAACTAAAATGGACAGAGAAAATGAAACAGGGTAGAGAGTAATGTAAGAAGAGGTTAAAGAGCAGGCAGAAGCCAGATTACTTACGACTGGATAGGATATGGAAAGCAGTTTCAATTTTCTTAAAGCATGACAGAACATGATTAGCGTATTTTAAACAATAAAGCTACATATTTCAAAATAACCATTCGGTCAAAGACAAGACTAGAGATAAAGAGATCATTTGCAAGGTTGGTAATCATGGCTAGAGCAATCATAGAGAAGATGAAAAATAATAAAGTTTTGGATATACATTGCAAGTAGGGTTGACAGAAATTGATGACAGATTAGATGTACAGAAAAGGGAAGTCAATAGTGATGCCTGTGTGTGTGTGTATATATATACATACATACACATACATGTAAGGAACTGGATCAATGTTGACATCATTTACTGAGATGTAGAAGAAAGCTGGGACAGGAGCAAGATGAGAAGAGGTGGCACCATAACAGGGTTCTATTTGAGACAAATGAAGTTTAGAATGCCTACTACACATTTGTAGGGAGATGTTGAAAAAGTAAGACAGTCGAGTATGTTATTTTAAGACCCACAACACGAAATGTCAAATAAATTACTGTTATCAGTGCTAATAGTAAGGAATTGTTATCTTACTATATCCAGTATTCTAGATTGCCACTTGGATGTCTAGATTTCTACCCACCCAGCACCTTGAGAACCACATGTCTACAATTAAATATGTAAGATCCTAAACTTGTTAAGGCCAAGCCATAAGAATATTCCTGAAGCAGATCCTAGGTTATGGTTGAATGTATTCCCTTTTTCTTTTCTATTGTCTTTAAATTTCATCAGCAGTAATAAATGTTATACTTCTAAATTGTATTTTAAAATTTGAGATATAATTTTTTAATTATTTAAGTTTAATGTGTTGTGAAAATACAAAGCAATAATCAAGTGAGAAAACAATAAGCAATTGAGAAAAACTTTTTCCCATCTATATTCAAATCAAACATCCTAATTATCTTCCAAACACACTTTCAGTTTTATCAAAAGTAGGTTTATGTTTCATGTTTTGGCACCAAAGTCATCTTCTAAATGATAAACCTACATTAAAATCAATCAATTTTGAATTATTCTAATTGATTGTATTGGAAATTATTTTTCAATATTTAGTAGGAAATGTTCTAAGTTTTCTTTTAGCTTTCAGAACATGAATTGATTTTTAATTTCCTCCTCTTCAATGAAATATAATTAAAATAGTAATATTCCCAACTGAGGGAGGAAACCATTCAATTAAAAAACAATCCACTTTAGTAAGTTAGAATTTAATTTCAGGTGTCATTACATGCAGATGCATTAAAACACACTTCAGCATTTATATCTATTTTCAAGATATGTGCAGAAATACTTCAATTTGTCAAGGATGTCACATTGTTTTAGGAAAGGCATGAGTAGTATTAGGAAATGAAATGTTACCACCAAAATTGTGAAATATAATAGTCCCTGTAATGACCTGTAACCAAAATGTACATATAAAAGAATCAAACCTTATAATGAAATACTCTTTAGGGAGAATATTAGAAAAATGTACTTAGAGGATATTAAATTCAGTATTTAATTGGGTAGTTACTGTTACACATAAATTTGTATCTCTTTTTAAAAACTGCCTGCTGGAAAAGTAGCTTCCCTGTATTTGTCTTTTAATAAAAAAAAGCAGGTAGAATCAAGTGGTTTATATACAGTAAGCATACCAAACAATGCATTCCACAGAATCCTAAAACAAAGTTTTTGCACATTTAAATTACTGAGTATCCTACTGAGTCTTGGAAATAGTGTCTCAAAAATATTTAGTCCATAATATTTCTTATATTGGCAACACTAGAGGGTATAAAAGTGTATTTTCTTTCCTTATCATTGACACTAACCCCTTTTTATTTGATAAGCTTTTGAGGAAACCAAGTAAAAACAATTTTAAAATACGTTTAAATCTAAGGATATTACACCTATGTTGTCTAACAGCCTTTGTACTCTCTATCAAGAAGGACCATGTCTTTGACAAAAAAGAAAAGAAAATAGAAACAAATATACTAGGTTGAGCTATATGAAATTCCCAATAATCTGATCATTTCTTATTTGCAAAACTATTTTTCTGATTCAACATAATATATGATAAGAGAACAGTAAAGATATTAATCAGTCTTATCTGTTTCAGACACCTACAAGGAGTTACTTTTCTAGTTGTGGTGAAGAGTATATATAAGTTTTGTAAATAACTCAAACTTTTAAATAACTAAAAGCTCCATATGCATCAAACTTTTAACTTTATTAATTAACTTTTATGTCATGTGCAAAAAAGAATAAAGAATTTTTTTATTAAGATGAACTTGGGCATTCAATTTTAGTCTCACTTAAAGAAACCATGTAAGAAACAATAGTTTATTAATACTTAAATTTTGTGTCTATGTTAAAGGGCACTTATTTTTTTCTCCACTTTCACCTAATCATATCCTCAGAACTTTCCAAAATCCATGTGCCACCTTAGCAGCTTCTCATCAAATGTCAGATCATCTACTGCCTACCACATTGGCTTTTTAATACAAGCTTGATATTATCTAATTAGTGAGAACTTTATCTTATGGGAAATGAAATGGTGTGAAAGCTCAGTTATTATAAAACTGCTGCCTCAGTCTCAAGGAACTTGTTAAGGAAGCCACCACTCTAGTGTTTCATTTTATCTTGTAACTTTTCCCAGTTCCCATCCATGGTCGTGGGAAATCAAAGGAAACTGTACAGTGAGACCAGCAATTGTGCTTCAACAAGAATCCATGAAAGATCAGCTGCTTCAGTCTGATCTTTTAGACTTGCATACATTAAATACAAAATCCAGTAGTCTGCAGATTCAATACTCAAGCCTTAGCAGTGGAAAGAAGAGAGTTGGAGAGTATTTAACAATGCTACTCCAGAAATTCCTTATATATACTTAAATAGCTCTGGTGACAGTTCTTACCTGTTCTTTACTTGTCACACACACAGAAAAATCCTTGACCCCAGCTTCATAAAAAACGTGCCAACCACGAATGGAAGGGGTAGTTTTTGTTCACTAAAATTAAGTCAGAAAAATCTGAGAATAATTCTATAATTAATATATACCTGAAATGAAGACTCCATTATCATCTCAAAAGCAAAGCAGGGCCTCTTCACAAGTAGATAATGTTTTCTGTTTATAAAATGCTTTTACCTGTGATTTTATTTTACCATTAGTAACATCTAAGGTATAAGAAAATCCCACTTTAGGGGCACCTGGGTGGCTCAGTGGGTTAAAGAAAATCCCACTTTACTGTTGAGGAAAAGTAAGCCTAAGTGAATTAGGTTTGCTCAAGATGACACAGCAAGTAGCAGAAATAAAACTAAAATTCTTACTATCTGACTACATACACGTCTCTCTTTTTAATCATGGAAATTCTTTTCTATACAATGTTCTATTAGTCTGAGATGGGCAGCACAGTGATTGACAGTTCTAGACATCACTCACGGCTCATGACGGGTGTAGTCACCATCTGTCACCATACAACCTTATTACAATATTACTGACTATATTTCCTGTGCCATACTTTTCATCTCCATGATTTACTGATACCTAGAAGTTTGTACCTCTTAATCCTCTTCACCTATTTCACTATTATATTGTGGAATATTTGCTAAATATATTATGGGATATACGAATAATGCTAAACATATTATGGGATATACAAAGACAGCCTCACTAAAGCTTAAATATTTGTATTCTGCTGTCTTTTATTCCCTGATCTGGAGACCTGGCCACAGCCAATTCCTGTCATTACGTGATGTTTTATTGCTTATAATCATTGTCGCTAAAGAATCAATGATAACCCTGAATTCGATATCGGTCCAGTAGTTGTTAACTATATTTAAGTCCTAGGAGAGGATCTAGGAGAGGACTCTGAGTGGAACAAAAAAACAAAATCAACAAAACAATAAATCAAAATAAGACAAAAAAATGAACAATTTATAATAAAACACAAATAACCAAAAGAAAAAACCAAATTGTTCAAGAAATTCAGGTTTTGCACAGCTATTTTAATCTCTAGTAAAAAATATATGTATTTTTTTTCTTCATTCTTTTTTGCTATTCCAATTAATGAATTTGGAGAAAGGAAAGATAACACAGCAAATTTAGTTTTTTTGTTACATGGTTCTCTTCTACCAGTTTAATCATGAATAAATCTTTACCTCTAAAAGTTTTTAAAAAAAACTAAAAATCTTGGATGTTTGTGTCTTCATATACTTCTGCACTGCCTTCTTATATATGATACTTAGAAAACTAAGCCACAGAAACACTAATTTTTTTTTATGATTTCTTTATAAGCATTACCAGTATTTACTATTCTGTAATAAGCATGTGGGCTCTTTTAGTCTTTTTGTTTGTTTGTTTGTTTGTTTTATTTATTTATTTGACACAGAGAGTGAGAGCACAACCAGGGAGAATAGTAGGAGGAGAGAGAAAAGCAGACTCCCTGCTGAGCAGAGAGCCTGATACAGGCCTTGATCCCAGGACCTTGGGATCATGACCTGAGTTGAAGGCAGACACTTAACTATCTGAGATGCCCAGGCACCCTACATAAGCATGTTTTTAAAAAAAGCTATTACTATTGATGACTTAGCTAATTTTGCTAAACTTGTTTTGGTTTTCTAAGCAATATAGTGGTTAACATTAGGAATTTAATGAACTTTTACAACATCTTTGGGTAGGAAAAAGACAGATGAGATTGCCATCAAATTGTTGTTGGGATGTGTGTGCATAATGGCATTACCAAATAAAGATATGTCCATGCATGGAATAAATAAAAGGATGAAATTGGCCAGGTATAATGTGTAAGGTCAATTAATTTGGTCTTTCTAACTCCTAAGACATTTGTAGACAATACCAATAATATTAAAACTTTAGGTCTCAGAAAAATATGCAGTGCTAAAAATGTAAACATTGATACTACTGAAGCAATGTACAATTTAGCCTTCATTGGAAAGACAAGAATATTGTTGTGCAGCGGACTGGAGGGAACTTGAATTAGCTCAGTCAATTAAGTCATGATTAATTTATGTTAGATCCTGCTCTCCTGAGTCTATAAAAGCCAAGACTTTAACCGGCAGTATTTAGTTTAATAAAAGTAAAGTCTTTAAAAATGAATTCTAGAGAGAAGGAGAGAGAAAAATCTACTACTGACACAATCAATAGACAGCAAGATTCCCATTTTAATTTGTGTCAATGGAAGTTAAAATAAATTTAGAAACTAAGAAGAACAGGGTTGCTCCCTTCACATGGATAACCAGATTTCCCAGATAGTTATTAGCATGGCCTATACAACAGCTCTGCCCGGACGTGTGACAAACCTTAAGTATGTGCATGAGAGCAAAGGCTTTCTTTGCAGCAGCTGCCGCCACTAGTGAGAGTTCATGTTCTCTCTGGGTCTAACAAGAAACATTCAATTGTTAGTACCTTCGGTCAAAAATGATTCTACAGGGGCTGTGAGTAGATTTGGATTACTCTAATTATCCATCTGAACTTACTGCATGAGCCTAATGGGCCTTTGTGCATTTAGGGTATATTGAGAGAGGGTATATGTGGTTACAGACCTAGCTGGGTTCTTAAGCCGCAGAGAAAATTACAGAGACTGGTTCAATCTGTTCAAGGAAAAAAGCGAAACTGAGCCTTAAGGAAAATGTCCAAGCTCCATTCACACAGTGGCTCAGAGAGTCTAAATATTGTGCAAAACATGTGATTGAAGACAGGATTATTAAATGGGACAGGTCTTTCTTTGCAAGAATCCTGTGATGGAGGTATACACCTTTAGGAATATCTCCTTGGCTCATGAAGAAAAATGATGTATTTGACTCACTGCATTTTTCTGAAACATTTGAGTAAATGTGACCTATGTAATCTGAGTTCTAGAAAAGTCATGAATAATGTCATCATATGGGATTGACAATGATAAATAAATTATTGTGTGCGATGCAGTGAATGCATTCTACAAGTTCATATATTATGTTCCCATACATGAACCGTGTATGGCTATTGCTAGACTAAATAGCAAAGAAGTTGTTCCCAACTGACTCAGGATCTGGAGTCAGACTGCTGGGGTTTCACATCCAGTCCTGTCATCTACTAGTTGTGCAGTCTGAATGATTTAATTTCTCTGACCTCAGTTTTTTGATATAATAGAGATAACAAAGGACTCCACTCTATAAGTTATCGTGAGAATGAAATAAAATATGTATTTAACATCCTTAGCACATTCCCTGACATGTAGTAGAGCTCAGGAAACATTAGGTTTAATTTTTATTTGTTGTTTTCATGTCACTTACCACCTTACTTACAGAATACATGAGGTGGTGTTGTGGGGGAGCATTATCAGTTTCTGGCTAGAACATATTGTTGCATGGTTCTAAGCCATTTTTTTTGTGCTCAGAAAGAAAAAAAGAGCAGAATAGGGTGAATTAGAACCATCTGTTTACCTAATAGTTATTTTCTATCCTTATTTTTAATATGTCAACACAACACGGTTGTATGCATTATAGTATAAATCTTGAAAATCACAACGTGTCATACAAAATGTTGAAATCACATTTATTTTTTTACATTAAAATGCATTACATTTTTAATTTTTTTAATTTATTTTTTATTTTCAGCATAACAGTATTCATTATTTTTGCACCACACCCAGTGCTCCATGCAATCCGTGCCCTCTATAACACCCACCACCTGGTACCCCGACCTCCCAACCCCCGCCCCTTCAAAACCCTCAGATCACATTTAATTTGCTTTTTACTTATTTATACTTCTTCTCATAGAAGTATATAAATATACTTCTGTTTATGTTTATTTATACTTATACTATTGATTTTTAACATAGATTTACAAGGGAGAGAACCATATCTCAGATTTTCATCTCAAAAATGTTAAGTTTGAGATGAAAATCTGAGGTATGATTTAACATTTTTTTATGTCCCTAGGAATTCAGGCTAAAGGCACCATGTCAGATATGAAGTAGCTGCTCAAAAAAAATGACAATGAGAAAGACACCCTTGCCATGATTGTAAATGCCTAAGTGCTCACATTATCCTTCATGAATCACGTGTTTCAAGTAGTGATCAAGCACAGCCATCCGTCCTTCTCACAGGCAATGTGGCATAAACTAAGGAGTCCCATCTTTGTGACATGCCATGTTTCACTGCTGCCAGCACGAGAGTTTTTTGGCTTTTTTTTCTGCAAAAGTCAGTGAGTAGATAATGATATAGTAGCTCAAATGTGTCATTTTTCCAGCAGTAACTATCATGGTTTCTATTGGTCTAGAAAAATCAACAATGCCTTGTTCACACTGAAGCATGAACTGTCAATGAAAAGAAGGTGTTTTTGACAACAATGGCACTTGTTGTATTAGGGTCTTGAAAACAAAACCAGAAGAGAAAGATGTGATAAGTGTCCTGTTCTCTGCAGCGGGTAGGACAATGCCCTTGTGTAATGATAGACTGATGTCTCCATAGGGGAAAATAACAAAAATGAACTGCTTTCTAGGTCTGACAAAGGATGTATCACTAGAAATAAATTTTAAAAATTGGTTAGAAAACACACACACACACACACACACACACAGACATACACACAGAGAGAGAGAGAGAGAGAGAAGGAGAGAGAGAAACATGAAGACCTTGTATGCCCGTACCAAAGTCAGGGACCCTTTTGGAAAGTGAGGAAAATGGTAAGAATTATTACCCCATGTGCCTATTACCTAAAACCTTCATTTGCAAAATTAACAAGTTAATTTTCTTATAAAGGAATACCTACCTGTCTATTGTTAGCAACTTGGGAAATACAGATGGACAAAAAGAGGATCATTTAAATAATTCATTATCCCATTACCTACTTTTCCACCAGCACAACACATTTTATACAGAGAAACTACTGTGATCTTTCCAAATTGTTCATCTACTCAGAGCCCCCAAATGGCTTCTTGCATACCTAAAATTAAGTATACATTTCCATGCCTACACTGTCCAAAATGTCCTGATCTTGGATACTCTCACTTTCTCCCAAATTTCCCACCATTCTTCCACAGTTCCTTTTGCTCCAGCCAAGATTTGAACTGAGATTTATCAAACAAGCCAAGCACATTCCTAGCCCAGGACATTCTCTTGGCTGCTTCTTGATTGGAATATTCCTCACCCAGATCCTCAGGCTATGTTGTGCACTGCATTCACATCACTGCTCAGACATCATCCCTTCAGTGGCCCACCTAAAGCAACCCCCCCTCCCATGATACCCTCTCCTTTACTTCGCCATTTCTTTACCTCTGTACTGCTGATCACTGCTTTAGTTTATATTGCTATGCATTCGTTGATCTCCATGTGGTGCAAATCCACTAACATGTAAGCTGCTTAAGGATGGGAACTTGGTCTGTTTTGTTCATCAGAGCACCCACAGTGCTGGTAAAGTTCTTGAGCCATAGTGTGCTCTCAACAAATAGCTGTTGAATAGGGGTGGGCTGGGTGGGTGACTGTCTGATTCTTGGTTTTGGCTCAGGTCATGATCTCAGAGTCATGCCTTGGGCTCCATACTCAGCATGGAGGCTTCTTCTCACTCTCCCTCTGCCCCTCCCCCTACTCTCTCTCTCTAATAAATAAATAAATCTTTAAAAATAAATAGTAGCAACATGGATGGTATTGGAAGAGATTATGCTGAGTGAAACAAGTCAAGCAGAGAGAGTCAATTATTATATGGTTTCACTTATTTGTGGAGCATAACAAATAGCATGGAGGACACGGGGAGATAGGAGAAGGGAGTTGAGGGAAATTGGAAGCAGAGGTGAACCATGAGAGACTATGGACTCTGAAAAACAATCTGAGGGTTTTGAAGGGGCAGGGGGTGGGAGGTTGGGGGAACCAGATGGTGGGTATTGGAGAGGGCACAGATTGCATGGAGCACTGGGTATGGTGCAAAAACAATGAATACTGTTACGCTGAAAATAAATTAAAATTTTTTTTAAAAAAATAAAATAAATAGCTGTTGAATAAATGAATACTCGAGGTTAATATTTTGGTTATTAAAGTTAAAAAAATGATGTTTGAGGGTGTTTGTTTGTACCAGTCATTCTTCTAAATGCTTTACATCTGTGAACTTATGAATGAGGAAATTGAGGCACAGGGATGTTAAATAACTTGCCCAAGATGGAGTTAGGAAATGATGGGACTAGACTATGAACACAAACAGTCTGGCCACAGAGCCAAACTCTCAATCTCTAGTTCTTCCTCTCCTTCCTCTCTCTCACACACATATACTCACATGCATGGTATACACACACAGTCATACCAGACAGAGTGCTTGGTCCCACATAATTAATTATCCTTTGGCAGTATCATTTTATGCCTATGCCATATTCCACCTGTGAGTTTACCAGAAGGGTTTTTTTTTGGGGGGGGG
>NC_081569.1:96126298-96210353 GCF_022355385.1 Mustela nigripes
GTGCAATTGCTGGGTCATAGGGTAGTTCTATTTTCAACATTTTGAGGAACCTCCATGCTGTTTCCAGAGAGGCTGCACCAGCTTGCATTCCCACCAACAGTGTAGGAGGGTTCCCCTTTCTCCGCATCCTCGCCAGCATCTGTCATTTCCTGACTTGTTGATTTTAGCCATTCTGACTGGTGTGAGGTGATATCGCATTGTGGTTTTGATTTGTATTTCCCTGATGCCGGTATTATATTTTTATATCCTTTTTTGTTTATAATCTCCTTGAAATTTTTCTTATGTCAAAAAGAAATTTCAGTTATATAATTGTGTGTGTGAACATGTGTATCTTTTATTCTGTGGCTACCAATTAGTTTTACATATTAATAAACAAATGTCCTAATACCTACCATATTCAAGCTACTTTTAAGTCCTTGGTTTTATTTACATGCTTTTATTCTAGAACAGAAACCAGGTTAGCAAGCACAGTGTTTTTTTGGTAAATTACTATCTTTGATCCTAAACCATTGGACACACCTGGTATTTCCTCTAAAAGTGAAGAATTACTCAAAAGAAAGCAAATAAAAAGAAACTAACATTTTGTTCTACATTTCACCCATCTATTAACTTGGCCTCCTGTCTGTCTGAGACTATCAAAGAGAGGCAAGGATGTAGATAATGGTATGTGTACAAAAGAGGTAAAGTGCCAGAGTCATTTTATGATTTTACATTTTATCTTCACCTAGGTGGTTACTGAGTAATTTATTGCAAAACTGTGCCAGGCCAAAAAAGAAACATTTACTTTTTGACAGTGGGACGGTGAGCTCAGAATGAACTTTGTGCTAGGTGCTAAGTGGTTATTTGCACACACATATATATACATATTACTATCTTTGATCCTAAACCATTGGACACACCTGGTATTTCCTCTAAAAGTGAAGTGTATATATATTATATACATATAATATATATTTCACAGTATCTATATGTCAATTACAAATATATTAATGGATAGCTGTAACAAAACTATTCTTTCTCATCTAATTCCATGGAGGGTTTTTTTTTTTTTTAAGACTTTATTTATTTATTTGCCAGAGAGTGAGAGAGCCCAAGCAGGGAGAGCATCAGGTAGAAGGAGAAGAGGTTTCCTACCAAGCAAGGAGCCCAATGCAGGGATCAATTCCAGGACCTTGGGATCATGACCTGAGCCCAAGGCAGATGTTTAATGCACTGAGCCACCCAGGTGCCCCCATAAGGGTTTTCTATATAAATGCTGGTACTTCTGGGGGACATTTTGATAAGAGGACCTCACAAACATTTTTTTTTTTTTTTTAGTGCATTTCACCAATGCCCAATAGTAAATAAGAGAAATAATTTAGGAGAAGAAATTCAATTGAAATATTCCAAGGACTGAGCTTTGACCACTTGTAAGAGTTTCAGAACCCTTTGTACCACAGAGATATAAAGAAGTCAGCAAGGTGTCAATCAATACAACATTGACTGTCATGGGTCACTGGAGCAGCCTGAAGAGACAGAATTGGATGACAAAAGAAAAGGACATCTAAAAGAGAACAAGAACAGAATCTTTTGAGAACCTCTCTTGAAGAAGGGTATCCCCAGTTTCTAGAGAAAAGAGATAAAGCCAAACTAGAATAACAAAAATAGGGGAGTATACTACACTGTGGGTAAACACTTTTCAAATAAACTTTTGGTAAAATATGGGCCATTTGTCCCAAAGAGTAATTTAACACTTCTCAATAAATAATGATACTGTATTAAGTCTCATGTTAAAAGAACCCCTTTAGATGCTGAAACTACTATTTCCAAATGACACTAGAATAAATCACATTGCTTCCAGGCCTTTTAAAGTGTCACTTTATCCTACCCCAAGCCACCATCATCTCTGACCCAGAACACTGCAATGGCTTCCTAATGGGTTTCCCTGAGTCCGCATTTAGTGGCCTCTACACTTTAATTTCCATATAACAGCCAAAGTGTAAGTAGGATTGCCTTCTATCAAGGAGTGCCATGCTACTATTTATACTAATGCCTTTGTACTGAATGATTCAGGCAACTTAAGAGGAAAGTGAAGAAACAAACACCATCCCTCTCCATCTGCTCATGAACCCTGGACACAAAGTTTAGGCACACAAAATATTAGCTACCTTCTGCTTCTGTGAGCAAAGCATCTTTTCCAATGACTTAGTGCGACATTACTCCAGGAAGAGATTATTACACCAACCAGTAATAATCACATGATTTCAGGTTAAATTCTGAAACTTAGTGTTTCAGATCTCCCTGGCCAATCCTAAATAACTATTGATGATTTCCTCTTCATAAATTTTTGGATTAGCTGTGTCCATTCTCTCCTCTTCTATTCTGAAATTATTGTATGGCTGAACTCATAGCATGGGTGCACTAACAAACCGGAAATAGGTATGTGGCCTTGATCTCTTCCTTCAGTGAGTATTTCATAAATGCAGCCACATTCAACATCTCTTCTTGAATATCCAATGGACAGTTCAAATTTAACAAGTCCAAAACAGAACTCTTAAAAATTATTTTTCTGATCCTTGACATATCTGCATTTCAGAAACTAGGCAGCAAAATCCACTCTGTTGTGCTGCTCTAAAACTGCAGTCATTCTATACTCTTGCCTTTCCCCTTACCTATTCACCCACTACCGTCTCTATCAGCAAACTTTATCTCCACAATCAAAATACAAAAAAATAAAATTCAGAACCCAAATCAAGTGAGTGCTACCACACTGGCTCCCACACCAGCTTCACTTTTGTGGACTACAGCAACAATCTCCTAGGTGGTTTTGCTGTTTCCACCCTCACTCCAAATACTCTGTTTTTCACACTGCACCTAGAGTGGCGTGTTTAAAATGCAAATCTGATCATTTCACTCTCTGGCTCAAAGTTACCCCAACTATATTTAGAATGAAATCAATTTTTCTTATTATTTTCTTCTTGCCCTGGCCCCATGCTCTGATCCCTGTATGACTCTTATAACCTTCAAGTCTTCTGCTCTAGTATTGTCATCTTTGTGGTTTCTCCAAGCCAGGAACAATCTCAACTCCTGGCCTTTCCCATGACTCAAAATCTCTTTCCAAATCCCACCACCTTCCCCCCGCCGACACACACACACAAACCTTCACAGGATGAACTTTTAGTACATTTAGTTTCTGCTCAAACATCATCCTCTCAGAGAGGTAGTCACTGTTCATACACATTTCTCATTGTTGTAGATCTTTTTGTGTTGCTTCATTCATCATTTTAGTCTCTTATATTGGCAGCTGTTCATATTGTCTATCCTCCTTACTAGAATGTAAACTCCATGAGGTCAGGGATATCACTGGTTTAGTTCCTCTACATCCCAAGTGCCTATACCCCCAGTATCTAAAATTACACCCAGCACATAACAAATGCCCTACATGTTTTTTAGATAAATTATTATATTAGCTAGCAGTCAAAATTGTCACCTAACATTGCATTGTTTTGCAATAGACTTGAACTATTAAAACACATGGCAAAACTAATGCAAAAATTATCAACATGAATTTAAAAAGAAATTGGCAGATAAAAATATATAGAAATGCTACCAATTTCTGGGTATTGATTTTGTATCCTGTCACTTTACTAAATTTATTACTTCTAGCAGTTTTTTAGTAGAGCTTTTAGGATTTTCTATGCATAGTATTTTGTAGTCTACAAATAGTAACAGTTTAACTTCTTTCTCTGACATTGACCATAGCAACATTTTTCTAGATATGTCTCCCAAGTCAAGCAAAACAAAAGCAAAAATTTAACTACTGGAACTCCATCAAAATAAAAGCTTTTGCACAGCAAAGGAAACCATCAATGAAACAAGAAGACAACCTACTGAATGGAAGAAGATAATTGCAAATGAAATATCCAATAAGGGGTTAATATACAAAATAGATTAGAGAACTTATACAACTCAACACCAAAAAAAAAAATCTGATTTAAAAATGGGCAGAAGGCATGAATAGACTTCTTTTCCAAAGAAGCCATACAGATGGCCAACAGACATGTGAAAAGATGCTCAACATTACTAATCATCATAGAAATGAAAATCAAAACCACAATGACATATCACTTTATACACATTAGAATAGCTAAAATCAAAATGCCAGGAAATAACAAGTTTTATTTCTTTTTCCTTTTATGGAGAAAAGGAACTTTCATGCACTATTGGGTGGGAAGGTAAATTGGTATAGCCACTGTGGAAAATAGTATGGAAGTTCCTTAAAAAATTAAAAATAGATATCCCATAGGAGTCCACTACTGGGTATTTACCCCAAGAAAATGAAAACACTAATTTGAAAAGATGTATGCACCCCTGTGCTTATTGCAGCATTATTTACAAAATTCAAGATATAGAAACAATCTAAATGCCCATCAGTAGATGAATTGGGTAAAGAAAATGTAGTGAAGATACACGGTGGAATATTATAGATCTGTTAAAAAAAAAAGATTCCATTTGAGAGAGCATAGATGGACCCTAGAGGGTATTATGCTAAGTAAATAAGTTAAACTGAGAAAGACAACTACTATATATTTCCACGCATAAGTAGCATCTTAAAAATAAGTAAGCAAACTAAAAGCAGAATCAGACTTGTAATAGATATAACAAACTGATGGTTGCCAGAAGGGAGAGGATAAGGTTTGGACAAAAATTGGTGAAGGGAAAAGAGCTACACTTGTGAAGAACATCGCATAATGTATAAACTTGTCAAATCACGAAGTTGTACCCTGAAACTAATGTAACATCATATATCAACTATCATAAATAAAACTTTTAAAAATGTAAAAATTTGGTTGAATGCAAAAAGAGAGATCTTATATTTGTATTTACCTTAAATAAATCATCGGTAGAAGGGGGGAGGAAGTCAAATTTTTAAACATATAATGCAACTTGTTAATCCCCTATCACCGCTCCAACCTAAAATATTTCTGTCTCTAAGAAAGTATCATTTCTTCTGTAGATTACTAAAGACTTCTTACTCTCAATATGTGATTGCTTAAATTATATTCTAAATTCTTTTTTTTCCTGTATTTTTTTGTCTACCCTTTTTTACTATATAGTACATTGATTAATGACAAACCTATATCTTGGGCATATGCCTAAAAATCTCTATTTCTATACTAGCTTATGATAAAGAATTGATAGTGAGAACTCTCCTTCACCTAGATTAACTCTAAAACAGAGGAAAGAAAATTACTTATATATAATAAAAAAGATTTTTTAATACAAATGAATTGCTTTAAAAATGTCTAAAATTCCATTTAAACTCAATATTTATTGATAATAAAAATGTTCTTTTAAATTAGGCTTATATTAAGGTTTAAGAATACTCAGGGATTTAAAAAGTAATTAAAATTTCCAAAATTTAAAGTTCAAATTGTTTTTCCAGACTCATATGTACTTACTGTCTTTTTTTGTTTTATTATCCATTAAGGCAAAATCTCCAGTTTCAAAGGTCATAATGTTTGTAACTGATCATATATATTTTTTAGAATTCTTTATTCCAGTTTCAAGTTGCCTGTATGTTTTAGGTAGATAACTTGTTTTCTTTATGCATGAGTTATCAGAACTATACTATTTTTAATTTAAATATTTTCTGATGATTAATTTTTGGTGTATCTCTAAAATTTAACTGAGTTTGCTTTTTCTGTGAATTTCTGAGATACATTACGTATATAGCTAGATACCAAAGATGTGGCAAATGCCCACCTTCTTCCCAAGCTGGAGCCTTTATCATAACACAGAGCCAATCTAAATGAGATTTAAAAGTTTATGCCCAAGGGAAGTGTTCCCTATTAACTATCAATGTATACAATTAAATCTAAAGCATAGTCACAGTGTTTTAATCAGGAAAGCTAAGAGTCATTTCTGTCCTGTGGGGTAATAAATGAAGGCAAAAGCAATTGAACATGCTTTTGGATGTGCTAAGTGATATATGGGCTCTCTTGAGTCACCAAATTGGAAGGGCCACATGCTTAGTTAATCAACACTGCACAGTCATATTGGGGGAGAGGTGATAAATTTCACAGATGTTACATTCACAGGGGTCGGGGTAAAATAGACTTGATCAACCACCTCAGTAATTAAAAGGATGTCTTTAAATGCCTATTATCAAAAGCTTTACTATAAAAGAGAATGAATTTTTATTCTCAGTCATTCACTGTAAATGAATTTAGTAATACTATCAACTACAATGGCCAAATCTGGCTACTGACTAATATGTATTGACTAATATGTTGACGGGTAAGGTAGAAAATCAGATCCTGGGAGACCAGTTAATGCACTTCTTTCCAGAATTTTCAGGGCTGATTAGAACAAAACCACATCCAGAGACCGATTAAGACTACACTCAGGAGATAAATTGCTATTCCTATAGGCTTTTCTCCTTCAAGGATAAGCCATGTACTCTCTGTCCAGAGCACTGTGTCTCTTGCACACAATCTAAGTGCAAAAGAACAAAAGGGATTCTTAGCCAAAACTTAGTCACCTTCCATTTCAATTATGTATGTCACAACTTATGTTTGTATATGTGTTAGAATGGGCAAGTAATATTTTTGAGTTAAAAGACTGATGCCTATTTTCTGATAAACTCTTTTCCTTTTTTTTTTTTTAAGATTTTGTATTTGTTTTGGAGAGAGTGAGGGAGAAAGAGAGAGAAATAGAGAGAGCATGAGTGGGGTGGGGGTGGGGAGGAGAAGCAGAGGGAGAGGGAGAAGCCAACTCCTTGCTGAGCAGAGAAACTGATGTGGGGCTGGATCCCAGATCCCAGGACTCCGGACTCTGGGATCAGGACCTGAGCTATAGGCAGACACTTAACCATCTGAGGCACCCACGCATCCCTGATAAAATCTTTTCTGTTCTGAAATTCCAGTAGCATAGACATGGAATTAAATAGCATATATGGATTTTTCCTATCAGGGGAAAGAACAGGGTTTCCCAAGTCTTTATAAGTCAACCAATTTAAGTTTTTCCTATAATTCCATCATCTCTATTCACTGCCCTCATACCTTACACTTGTAATGTTGCTATTGGTTTGGTTGGTTGTAGTTTAGGCAGAAAAGAATGGGGTCTTGGAAAATGGCCATTTCCCTTCTTTCCATAACTCTTTAAGAATAGAGAAAGGGCACCTGGGTGGCTCAGTTGGTTAACCAACAGCCTTTGGCTCAGGTCATGATCCCAGAATCCCTGAATTAAGTCCTGCATCAGGCTCCTGGCTCTACAGGGAGTCTGCTTCTCCCTCTGACCTTCTCCCATCTCATGTTCTCTCTCTCAAATAAACAAAATCTTAAAAAAAAAAAAAATAGAGAAGAAAGCCATCTTTCTTTCTCCCCTTCTGCATCCTCAGTTTGACCCAAAATATCCACTCAGAAATAAGCCTAAGTAAAGGAAAGAAAGAGGCATCTCCCTTTTCATCCCATGGCACGCCACAGGCAGCCTATTCAATTCTAAAGTTGTGCTTGATCAACCACTACTTAGTTTGAACTTCAAGTCTAAGAGTGATTAGAATTAAAAACCAGGGCTACATTTTATTGATGATAGTGTTCACAAAGTAAATTATTCCTGCAATAAATTAGTTTGAAGAGGTTATTTTAAACATTCCCATCCGCTCATCTTACCTGGCCTCTTTCCTATCACTGTCTCACACAAGTAAGCCTAAACCCTCTGAGCCTCAGTTGGCTTAATAGTGAAATTAAAATGAGAACTATCTCCATTCCATCTCCTTTCACATGCTATTCTTATTATGATGATTACCAATAAATTAATGAATGTTCCATCTAAAAAATATATATGGGTAGATGCAGAGTATTAAAAACCTCCATTCCACCTGGAACATTCTCTCTTGAAAATTCACCTGCACCGTTTCCTTCTTTTAAATATCTATTCTAAAATAAAACAAAACAAAACAAACAAACAAAAAAGCCATGCTTGAGTCAAAACTGAGTCAGAGACAATGGAAAAATATGTAACATAGGCAATCTTAGAGTAATATTCTAGGATGGTGAAAATGGAAAGAAATATATGTAGTATGATTTCACATGCACTGTTCGAAGCTTGGTCTCTGCTTTTTTATTTAGTTTTACACTTTATCATATATAGTCATCCTATTTCAATATCTCAATATGGGATGCAGCCACATAATACTTCATTGTATGAAAGCGCCAAAATGTATTTAACCACCTGTTAGATGATCGTCAGGATAGTTTAAATGTTGTTAGATACTAAGGCTTCCATAAAGATATTAATCTATGCTTTTACTCAAGACTCCCTTAGGGCTGGGTGACAATGACCCCATCCTAAGCCATACTTTAGGAGCTCCTCTGGTCCTTTCCAATCATGGCCTTAGGAAGAATGGGGGAAAACCCTAGAATTAGGGAATGTCCACTCAGGACTTACGTGCTTTACTTTAGATCATAATCAGAATGTCTGACCTGGGAAAATGATCTTTCCAAAAAGCCCCAAGCCTGCTTCCAGAGACTAGAATGGTATCTTCACTGGATATGTTCTTCTCAGAGTAGGTTGTAAGTGCACACTCTGAGGTTTAAGAGGTGGACAACCAGGGTGGTGAGAAGATGGGTGTGGGTGAATAGAACTTGAGTGTACAGATTAAACTGTCCACACACATGTTGTGAGGCCCCAAGTGGTAAATAATGACACTGGGACATAAACAAGGGCAGACTACAAGCTGGAAAGCTTCTATTTGTACTTTTGTCTTGGGCCATGTAAATTAAAAGTTCATCTACTTGCACTAACAGGATCTAACACTTTTGCTTCCTGAACCCTTGCCATCTCTTAGTATTTTATTTTTTCTTTTTTGGCCAGTCTAAGAACTTAAAAAATCATGTTTTCTTCTTATTTAAATTTATATTTATTCAATAGTTTATATTTTCATACACTGATTCACAATTTCAATTTTTTTCCAGTATCCTGCCTGTTGTATTATCTATTTCAAAAATCAAAATACAGTTAATAGGTTCCAAATCAAGATGGTGTCATATGAGGATCCTGATCTCCATTCCTTCCACAGACATACTGAATCTAAAGTCATCTATGGAAATATTTCCTCTGAAAACAAAACAAAAGCTAGCTCAGCAACTTCTATACATTGGGCAAATAAACGAACATACCAAAGTGGGTAGGAGGGGCTGAGAGAGGAGTTCCAAGTCATCTGGCTTTGGGAGTCAATGAGGCTGGCATCCATGAGTTCCACAAGGCTGTAACAAACTGAGAAATGACTCCTAGAGGGCTCATACTTGTGGACTCACCTACCACAGAGCCCACCACAGAAGAAGCTAGCTTGCAAAATGCCCAGAATTTCAGAGAAAGAAGCTTATTTGATTGTCTGAGACATATGCCCTGAGTAGCAGGCATCTAATTTAACACTGAATACTCTCCTAGAGGTCCTGAAGTACTCTCTAAAGATAGGGGCCAGCAGGTTCCATCTTTACAGCCTCCTATACCTTCCTTCAGTTCAAAGGTATCCCCTTAAAAAGGACTTGCACCTGATTTTTGTGACTACCACCCAAGGGACACTTCTACATCACCTGGCTCTGGTGGCCAGGAGGAGTTATTCTTAGAGGCCCTATAGGACTGTAATGAAGATAGTTGTTTGTTTGTTTGCTTGTTTTTAATTTTTTTAACATATTTATTTTTTGGAGAGAGAGAAAGTGTACAGAGTGCAAGGGACAGAGGGAGAGGGAGAGAATTTCATGTAGACTCTCCACACTGAGTGTGGGGCTCAATTCCAGGACCCTGAGATCATGACCCAACCCAAATTCAAGAGTCAGATCATAAACCAACTGAGCCAGCCAGGCACCCTCAGCAGAGATTTAGCCAGCTACTATCTTAAGGGCAGAGCAGAGAAGCAGTAACTACGAACCCCAGTCTTTCTGTGAAATAGGCCTATTCTCTTCAGAAGGACCGCTTGAGGGACAGGCTTCTAATTATACATAGATCTAAGGGCTAAGTGTTATCATCTCCAAAGTCCTTGAAGTGTAGGCAATATCTGCTTATTCTCCCTCTGCCAATACATTCTGAAAGGGAACTCATATACACATTTGCTTCCCTGGTTTTATAGCTGCTTCCAGGGTATCCCCATTGATCACCTGGCTGTAGTGGACAAAGACACTTGAGTTCCTGGGTCCCATGTGACTATAACAAATGGGGAGGCAGTATTTGGCTGACTGCCACACCTAGAGCACAGTGGACTGAAACATACCCCCAGTCTTTCTGTGAAACAGGCCTGTTTGGTTATCCTGGGGCTTTGCCCGGAAGGGCAGGCTTCTAGTTTGGCACACATTTAGGAGCTTACCGAGTTGCTCTCTGGGAATATAAAGGCCAGTGAATTCCCTCTGTGCCTTTGCTTCATTCCAGGTTGCTGGTAGCTCCCATAGAGAAGCTTGAATACTCATCTGGCTCCCTGATTTTGGCAACTGCTGTCCAAGGAAACATTTCAAGTCCACCTCATTCTGGGGGCCATAAGGGTTACACTCATGGTCCCACGAGATGGTATATATTTGCATTCTTTAAAAACTGCCTAAGCATTTGGTTTTCAGTCAGCCTGAATCTAGGTGCTGACTGAGATCCTTCCCTTTGGAACACTGAAAGGTGTTAGCATACCCTCAATTACTGGGAGCTGTTGAAAATAAAGTAGGCTGCTTGGACAACCACAGAGGTTTGAAAGATAACCAAGACCTAGGACAAGGTTGAATGAGAAGTTTTATCTTCTACACAAGAACACTCCTTTAAGACTGAAATCATATCAAGCATCTTTTTCAATCACAGTGGCATAAAACTAGAAATCAGGGTGCCTGGGTGGCTCAGTCAGTTAAATGTCTGCCTTCTACTCACGTCATGATCTCAGGGTCCTGGAATCGAACCAGGTATTGGGTTCCTTGCTCAGTGGAGAGCCTGCTTCTCCCTTTCCCTCTGTTGTTCCCCATACTTGTGCTTACTCTTTCTCTGTCTGTCAAATAAATAAATAAATAAAATCTTAAAAAAAAACCTAGAAATCAATTATAAGAAGAAAACTGGAAAATTCATAACTACATGCAGACTTAACAACGTTCTATTAAACAAACAGTGGGTCAAAGAATAACTCAAAAGAGAAATCAAAAGATACCTTGAGAGAAATTAATATGGAATTACAACATACCAAATTTACAAGATTGAGCAAAAGCAGTTCTATGAGGAAAGTTTATGGTGATAAATGCCTACAACAAGAAACAGAAATATCTCAAATAAACAACCTAACTTTACACGTCAGAGAACTAGAGATAATAGAACAAACAAAGTCTGAAGTTGGAAAAAAATAACAAAGATCAGAGTGGAAACTAAAATAAAGACTAAAAAATAGTAAAAAAAAAAAGATCAAGGAAACTAAGAGGTAGTTATTTTGAAAAGAAAGTAGACTATATTTTAGTTAGATTCACTGAAGTGAGAGGACCCAAAATCAGAAATGAAAGTAGAGTTACAACTGATACCACAGAAATATAAAAAAAAAATCATAAGACATGAATATGACTGCTTTTTGCCTTTTTGACTAAAGTCAAGTGAAGACACTACTATGAACAAGTATATACCAGCAAATTGGACTACCTTGAAAAAAAATGGATAAATTCCTAGAAACCTACTTGAATCCACTAAGATTAAATCATGAATAAAGAGAAAATCTGAACACACTGAATACTAATGAAGTGATTGAATCAGTACTCAAACCCTCCCAACAAACAAAAGTCCCAAACCAGATGGTTTCACTGGTGAATTCTACCAAACATTTAAAGAAGAACTAATACCAATTTTTCTCAAATTCTTCAAAAAAAAAAAAAAAAAAAAAAAAAAGAAGAAGTAAAAGAAGAAGAAAAGGAGAAAATAATTCCAAACTTATGTATGGGGCCCCATTGCCCTTATATCAACAATTTCCAAGAATGCCCCAAGAGAAGAAAATTACAGGCCAATATTTCTGACGGACATAGATGCAAAAATCTTCAACAATATACTAGCAAACTGAATTCAGCAACATAATAAAAGCATCATATACTATGATAAGGTAGGATTTATTCAGGGATACAAGGGTTGTTCAACATCCACAAATCAATCAACATGATATACCATGGTAAGCAAATGAGGAAAAAATCATATGATCATCTGAATAGATGTATAAAAAACATTTGACAAAATTCAACATCCATTTATGATAAAATCTCTGAACAATTTGGATATAGAGGGAACATACCTAAATAAATTAAAGGTAAAATATGACAAATCCACAGTTAACATGATAATCAACGATGAAAAGCTGAAAGCTCTCTTCTAAAATCATTAACAAGACAAATATTCCCACTTTTGCCACTTTAACGCAGCATAGTACTGGAAGTCACTAGTAAGAAAGTATCAAAAAGAAAAAAGTTAAGAAAACAATCTCATTTACAATTTAATCAAAAAAAATAAAGTATCGAGGAATAAATTTAACTAAAGAGGTGAAAGACCTGTACACTGAAAATTGTAAGACAACGATGAAAGAAACTGAAGAAGACACATAGAAATGGAAAGCTATTCCATGCTCATGAACTGGAAGAACATAGTGAGAATGCCCATATGACCTGAAGTCATCTATAAACTTACTGTCACCCCTATTAAAATGCAAATGGTGCTTCTCAGAGAAAGATAAGAAATAATCTTAATATTTGTATGGAACCTCAGAAAAAAAAAAGAACCAAAGCCATCTTGAGAAAAAAAAGAACAAAGGAAGCATCACACTTTCTAAATTCAAACTATATTACAAAGCAGTAATGACCCAAACAGTATCAGCAACATGCAGAAGATTGAAACTGGACCACTTTCTTACACCACACACAAAAATCAACTCAAAATGGATTAAAGACTTGAATGTAAGACCTGAAACCATAAAACTTGTAGAAGAAAACATAGGCAGTAAGTTCCTTGACTTTGGCCCAGGTGATATTTTTGACACCAAAAAGAAAAATAACAAAAGCAAAAACAAACAAGTGAGACTACTTAAAATATGTGCAAATCCTATATCTGATAAAGGACTAATATCTTAAAATATATAAAGAACTCAAGAGAAAAAAAAAGACAACCACAAAAAAATGGGTAGGAGATCTAACAGACATTTTTCTTTTCCTGTACTTAATGACCTCACTTATGTGTGGAATCTATAACAAAACAAAAGACAGATCTCACAGACACAGAAAACAGATTGGTTGTCAGGGGCAGGGGAGTGGAGGGTAAGCAAAATGGGTAAATGGGTCAAACTTATAAAATAAGTAATAAAAGGGACATAATGTATAGCATGGTAACTATAGTTAATAATACCACATTTTATATTTGAAATTTGCTCAGAGAGTAAATATTAAAAATTCTTATCATAAGAAAAAATAAATTTATACCCGTGTGGTGATGGATGTTAATTAGGCTTATTATGGTGATTATTTCACTAAAGATACGAATTTTGAATCATTATGTTGTATACCTGAAACTAATATGCTATATGTCAGTTCTCCCTCATTTAAAAAAAATCTAAGTCATTAATCTGTTCTCCTATACAATTTATGTTGAGAATGTTATATAAATATATGATTCTACTATATAGACCATAACACAGTATTCATTATTTTTATTAAATCCCATAGCCTTTTACCTTTTTATTGGTATGTTTGTTTCATTTATATGTATGTGATAATATATCTGATCTTCAGTCTACATACTGTTTTTTTTTTAAAAAAAGGGAAAGCAGTCCATTTTTTTAAAAGATTTTATTTATTCATTTGACAGATCACAAGTAGGCAGAGAGGCAGGCAGAGAGAAAGGGAAGCAGGCTCCCTGCTGAGCAGAGACCCCCCCCATGCAGGGCTCAATCCCAGGACCCTGAGATCATGACCTGAGCCGAAGGCAGAGGCTTTAACCCACTAAGCCACCCAGGCGCGCCTACATATTGTCAGCTTTAATTACTCATGTTCCTGTTACATATTCTTTGTGATGTAGTCTGTATATTTTTTTTTCTCCTGATACTTGTGAACATTTAAAATCTATTCTTAATTTTCAACTAACTTACCTTCATAATGTTAAGTAATGTGCTTAAAACGTAATTTTCCAAGTCATAAAGTTTAGAAAGTATCTATTGTTTCCACACAGTATGAAAGATTAGATATACTTCTACTTACTTTATTAACTCTTCTCCCTAGCTTATTATGTTAATATTTTGATCTTTGAGTTTATCTTCTTATTTCTAAACATAATAAACCTACACATTTTTACTCTTTATTCTGTATGTGAATTCAAATGTGCACAGGCAGTTCTTGATGTTACCCTTGTTTCATAGCATTGCTATTTTGTTTTAATTTTAACTCCTCAGTTGTGTGACAGATGGCAAAATGGTCCCCGCACTTTTTAACATCTCCCATAAGAGATGAATCTATGCCCTTATCCCTTAGGACATGCTTTGATCAGTGGGATGCTGCAGCATGATACCACGTGGATCCTGAGCCCAAACCTCAGGGGGCCTTGCAATTTCAGCTATTATGGTACTTTTGCTTTCTGGATATTGTCACCTCCACCTGCCAAAAATTCTGATATATTCTTGCAGCTAATGAAAGATACGCGATCCAGTTTACTTTTATTGCCCTAGCCAACAGCCTGCCAACCGTCAGACACTGGAATGAGGCCATGCTGGATTATGCAACTGCACTTCATATAAAAAACATGTAGGAGAATCCAGAGAGATGGATCAAGTTGTCCAGATCAGAAAAACTTCTCAGCCCACTCACAGAATCATGAGCTAAATAAAGGGTTTTGGCTTTAAGCCACTAAATTTGGGGGTCATTTGTTTCATAGCAAAAGCTAACTGATACAGCTTGGTTGACAGAATTCATAATTAAGATTCTTCCCCCACAGTCTCTTATGGGTAGTATATTCTGAGTCCTTTCTTATTTAAGAATTATTTCCTTTTGGGGCGCCTGGGTGGCTGAGTGGGTTAAAGCCGCTGCCTTCAGCTCAGGTCATGAACCCAGGGTCCTGGGATTGAGCCCCACATTGGGCTCTCTGCTCAGCAGGGAGCCTGCTTCCTCCTCTCTCTCTGCCTGCCTCTCTGCCTACTTGTGATCTCTGCCTGTCAAATAAATAAATAAAATCTTAAAAAAAAAGAATTATTTCCTTTTTCCTTTATTCATGGTTAAAGAGCTGGTTATTAAATTTTTGCCTCACAATTTTTTAAACTCAAAATTCTGCAGACATGCTCCACCGTGTCTTGACATTGCATACTGTTATGAAGAATGTGAGTTTAACCTGATTTTCCCTTCTGAAGGTAACTGCTTTTTCTAGTGGATGACTGTAATACTCCAGTTAATCTTGAATATTAATATTTATACCATAGTGCTCCTCAGGGTTGATAGTTCTCCTTTTGCTTGGAACATGGTATTCAGCTTACATTTGTAAACTCAGTTCTTTTATATAAAGTTTTATTGCTTTCTTGTATTTATTTCAGGCTCTAATACAAAAACAATTATGCCAATGTATCTCCACCTCTCTAGGCTTTAAATTGTTTTCATGGCTTTGTCTGTGTAATTTCCTCAAACACATCCTTGCTTCCACATTGTCTAGCACTGAGAGTAAAGAGCTGAAAAGATTTTACATGTATGTAATTTTTTTTTTAAAGATTTTATTTATTTATTTGTCAGAGAGAGAGGAGCGAGAGTGAGCGCAGGCAGACAGAGTGGCAGGTAGAGGCAGAGGGAGAAGCAGGCTCCCCGCTGAGCAGAGAGCCCGATGTGGGACTCGATCCCAGGACGCTGGGATCATGACCTGGGCTGAAGGCAGCTGCTTAACCAACTGAGCCACCCAGGCGTTCCACATGTATGTAATTTAATTTTATACAATCTGGACTCATAAGAAAGAGATATAGCTAGAGCATGCAGAGTCTCAATTTCTCCATCTATAGAACATACATAATAGTAGCACTAACTAATGGAAGTCTTCTGAATATTCAGTGAGTGTATAAAAGTAAGGTCCTCAGAAGAGTTCCCTTATGTGTTAAATCAATATTAGTTTTAATTAGCATTATAAGTTACCACTGGCAATTTTTTCATCATGTATTTTACCTACTGCTTTTAATATGCTTCTAATTTTTGTAATGACTTCCTTACTATCTTAAATTCTTTCCTTAGCCCACTTTTTTTTTTTAAGATTTTATTTATTTATTTGACAGACAGAGATCACAAGCAGGCAGAGAGGAGGAAGCAGGCTCCCCGCAGAGCAGAGAGCCCGATGCGGGACTCCATCCCAGGACCCTGAGATCATGACCTGAGCCGAAGGCAGCGGCTTAACCCACTGAGCCACCCAGGCGCCCCTCCTTAGCCCCCTTTTATATTTCTCCTATTTTTCTGTTTTCTGTAAACTCATTTTGTTACTTCTTTCTTGTTTTCTTAGAGTGCCTGTTCTCTTTTATTTCCATATACTATTTAGAGTCAAACTCTACTTTTCTAATGTAATCTAAATTATCCCGTGGGCATTAATCACTACAGACCATTCCAGCTAGCACTCTGGTGATCCCCTTGCTATGAAGAGAGAAATTCTAAAACACAAAGTGAGACAGCCACTCAGTGATTTAGAATTTATGTATTGCTCAAAACTTACAAACCTAGTTTCTGTTTCCCTTCTCTTCTCCCTTCTACCCCATCCTCAACTCTATTACACTTTATTGTGTTAGAACTACAGGTCTCATGAGGTAATACTCTCGTTTTGGACCAGGCTGGTGACTCATACCTCTCTACTTCTGATTTTGGCTGTAGCCCTAGTGGACAGTTCTGTGTGGGCTCAGTTTCATCTCATACCACCAGCACCAATCTGAAGTGAGAAATGTGTATTGTTCTGCTTTCAGTCTCAGCTCCTTCAGGGGCCTGCTGATGTCTCATAAGTGCTGCTTGGAAGCTCTGGGTGATTAGGACCCCTCAGGCAACCTTCAACCAGCAAGAGATAGGATCCTATAGAGCAAATATTCTGCTTATGGCCCCTCAAGCAGAAAATTCTGAGAGCTATTCTGTATGCCCCTCAGAGGTCCCAGTGGGAGCTAGTGCTCATTACTCACCACCGCTACTTTGATAACCACATGCACATGGCTTTCCTTGTATCCTCATCTCTCCCCCATCACTGTCCCTCCCTCTCTTATTTCCAACTCCTGCTTCTGGAGTCACTGTCCAGTCTCTGCACCAGAATCTTTGTGTCAGTCTCTGCTCTGAAGAAATCCAAATTAAGGGGCACCTGGGTGGCTCGGTGGGTTAAGCCTCTGCCTTCGGCTCCCGTCATGACCTCAGGGTCCTGGGATGGAGCCCTGCATCGGGCTCTCTGCTCAGCAGGAAGCCTGCTTTCCCCTCTCTCTGCTGCCTCTCTGCCTACTTGTGCTTGTGCACTCTCTCTCTCTCTCTCTCTGTGTGTCAAATAAATAAATAAAATCTTTTAAAAAAAGAAATCCAAATTAAAACACATATTCGTATAGTCTCTCTTTAAGCCCTTTACCCCTCCTCCATTTCTCTACAATATGCAACTTAACCTCAAGAAATATCCCCAAACTTTCTGAAAGCCTATTTCTGTCCCAAGTCCTTGTGATTTGGATCAAAGTACTGTTCCTTTGGCAACTCAGAATCAAATAAATTCAAATGTTCAAATAAATATGCATCCTGATTGAGATTTAGAGTTAGATATGATCTTGCCTCATGCAAACAGGGGATTTTCTCCTTTTTCCTTTATTGTTTTCATTCACCTAAGAGGATTTTGTTGAGAGGATTTAAGTGAATTGTAAAACCCTAAAGATAAGAAATCATTTCGCCTATTATCATAGAACTTTCAAAATAATATGTGATTTTGGCCCTAAGTTTCCTTCTGCTAAATAAAAAGGCTTCAGTTAACACTAAGTTCTCTTTGAAATTTATAATTCTGTGCTTGACACTAAACCATAGTTCTATAGTTTATCAATTAGAAAAGGCAAAAGAAAGCTTCCATTGTCTGGAAAGTTTAGAAACCTTTATATCTGAAGCAGAAGTACATGGTTTAAATTAGGTAAACAAAGAAAAAGAGAATATACTCTTTGTTACTCATTATCTGGAACTCTATGATCAATCGGGGAAAGGTTGTATGAATAGCAGTATCTACAAACATAACAAACCACATTTAATAATCAGTTTCAAACTTCATTTTCATTTAATTTTAACTAGAATTATAAATAAATATACCTCACTGTAAATTTATCCACTTTACTTTGAAAATGCATTATTGATAATTGCATATTGTTTAAAAAGTTGAATAGAAAGAAACGCTACAATAATAATTTTGCAATTCGCTAACTATAGATAGTAGAGAAAGGTTTGCTTTCCTAAGTCACTGATATATTCTGCTGTGAGTGTTAGCAGCATACCATGCTGAAAATATTTTAAAATCTTAATTTTTTAAAAAAAAGGTAATTCTACTTGGTTTACCCAATAATACTAGAATTTACTTATGTGATGTTTAAATATATAAAAGTCACTATAATTCTAAATAACTTAGTAATTCGACACATCGCAGAATCTAGTTATTTAAAACTAGATTAGAAACAGCATGTTTTCAAGCAATTTAGTTGTTCAGTAATAGCATTTTTTGAAGATCTGTCTTCCACACATTGCTAGGCAGCAGGAAGATGAGATGAGAACTCTGACCATATAGAACTGACTCCTGGCAATCCTAAAACAGAATGAGCATTGCTGTGGTAAGAGAAAAATAGAGAGCTGTGTAAACACCCAGAACGGCTCTCTAATCCAGACTTATAGGTTAAGAATGATTTCTCAAAAGAAAGCCTTATCTAATTACCTAATAATTGAAATAAAAAGCTTTTCCTTACAAAGCTGCTTCCCTAAAAGAGATCACAAGAACTACCTGAAAAATTCCATGCAATTTAGAACTCGTTATTTTGCATTTTCACATCTTTAAATAGAGAGAGAATGTTTTAAGTATAAATCTTTGGACAGATTCCTTCCGAAAGTGATTTACTGGCTGTGACTAGTTCTCTGTAAACATCCTAGAAGAAGAGAGTTTCAATACTTGAAATTACTCAGGAGAAAATAATCAACCAAATACCTTCATTAAATGTACTTTGATAAAGGCAAAATACTGTTGCTAATCCTAATTAAAGTTCTTTGTAATGGTCCAGGGGACAAGGAACAGAAAATAGTGATCTAAAAGAGAGACACTGTGATTGCCTCAAGGCATTATTCTGTTTTTTAGGAAGATAAGCATTATATGAAGGTAAATCAATATGGGGGGGGGAGTTTTAGCCCACTTAACTGTTCTAATATTTAATATTTATTGAACATTAATAATATGTAGGAAACAGTTGAAAATTTCAAGTTAGTCATGGTGTCTGGCAAAAGATAGTTATTTTTTTCCTAATTGCTTTTGGATCCCAGCCATAACTCTTCTAAAACCATGTATCTTCTGTTAGAGATCCAAATGTTAATTGTTATAGAACTGCTAAACCCTTCACAGATGACCTTAGACAAAGCAATTGTTAAGTGTTCATGGACCCTACACATGAACTATCTATCACAAGTATAGTGATAGATAAAACTATTAGGATAAAATTATTTAAATATATAGAAAACTTAATGTAATCTATTAAACTAAGAGCAAGATTACAGGATTTAAGTCAATATGTGAAATTCAATTTCATTTCTACATGGCAGGCAGCTGAAAACTGAAATTTTTAAAAACAATACCACTACAGCAATCACAAATATATGACATACTCATTTGTCAGTATGTATCTGACAAAATGTCTTAAGGTCGAAATACTACAAAATCATGATGAAATTTAAAAAGCAAAATAAATGGAGAAAAAAATGAATGGAGCCATATACCAAGTTCATGAGTCAGAGGACTTGATATTTTTAAGATGATGATTCTCTCAAATTAATCTATACATTTAATACAGTCTCAGTCCAGATCCCAGTGGGATTTTTTTTTTGCTTTTTTTATGATTTTTTAAAATTTATTTTCAGCATAAAAGTATTCATTATTTTTGCACCACACCCAGTGCTCCATGCAATCCGTGCCCTCTCTAATACCCACCACCTGGTTCTCCCAACCTCCCACCCCCGCCCCTTCAAAACCCTCAGGTTGTTTTTCAGAGTCCATAGTCTCTCATGGTTCACCTCCCCTTCCAATTTCCCCCACTCCCTTTTCCTCTCTAACTCCCCAGTGGGACTTTTTTTTTTTTTTTTTTAAGATTTTATTTATTTATTTGACAGAGAGAGATCACAAGTAGACGGAGAGGCAGGCAGAGAGAGAGAGAGGGAAGCAGGCTCCCTGCTGAGCAGAGAGCCCCATGTGGGACTCAATCCCAGGACCCCGAGATCATGACCTGAGCCGAAGGCAGTGGCTTAACCCCCCAGTGGGATTTTTAATAGAAACTGACTAATTCTAAAATCTTCAGGAAATAACCAAAAGAACTTAGAAAATAGCAAAGTTGGAGAAGTAACACCACTTGATTTCAAGTCTTCTTATAAATCTAAAATAATTGGGACAATGCAGTATTGTTATAAAGATAGACAAACAACTCCATGAAACAGAACGGAGAGTCCAGAAATATACCCACACGTATATGAACAATGGGATTTTGATTAATTTGAAAAAACAATTCAATAAAGGACAGTCTTTTCAATAAGAAAAATTGGATGTCCATATACCAAAAATAAACTGGATAAATGGATCATGAACAAAAATGGAAAGGCCAAAACTATAAAGAAAAATTAGAAGAAAATATAGGAGAAAAATACCTGTGACCTTGGGATTGGCAAAGTTTTCTTAGCTACAGCACCAAAAGTACAATCTGTAAAAGGAAAACTGATGAATTGGACTTCATTAAAATTAAAATTAAAGTACAACCTCTTTGAAAGATATGGTTAAGGAAAAAAAGAGACAAACTGCCAATGTGAGAAAACATTTTCAAAATGATATACATGATAAGGAATTGTATCTAGATAGAGAAGATCTTTAAAATTGTACCCTTTAAATATGAACAGTCTATCATGTGTCAGTTATACCCCCAATAAAGCTATTTTAACACAGCGATATATTTCTACTTCATTAGATAAACTTCATTCTGTAATGTCATCTTCTGCTTTTCGAGTATGGACTGTTCCCATTATTTCCTGGAATAAAATGAAAAGCAGCTTACAAAATTCATTCTAAGCAGTTTTTAGGCGGTCTTCTGGAGTGGGAGAAACTTTGGCAAACAGGAATGAAAATGTGTATTGCCTTTTCATGAGTCCCTATAGAGGAGCACTTATCCTCAAATGAACATTAACCTGGGAAGATTATTATAATTAGACCAAGTTTTTAACTAAGTTCCAGAATAGTTTCCCTTAACTCATTTTCCCCGCTCAGTTTTACCCATCATGTTCTTAAATAGAGATAACTTCTACATATCAGCCTTTCTCTTATTGATACTAGATTTTATTTTTTTTTTAAAGATTTTATTTATTTATTTGACAAAGAGAGATCACAAGTAAGCAGAGAGGCAGGCAGAGAGAGAGAGGAGGAAGCAGGCTCCCTGCTGAGCAAAGAGCCCAATGTGGGGCTCAATCCCAGGACCCTGAGATCATGACCTGAGCCGAAGGCAGTGGCTTAACCCACTGAGCCACCCAGGCGCCCCTCGATACTAGATTTTAAAGATCCATTTTTCCTCGACTATTTGGGCAATGAACAAAGATTTTCACTGTTAATGTGTAAACTTCCCTTGTTTTAGCAAGGACATTATCAATATCAAATAAAGGCTATAGACTTCTAATCCATCACCTCAGCTGAACTCCTCCACCAGCAAAGATGAATCAACATAATTGTGTGATGAAAACTCGCCTGTGGACAAACATGTGAAATAGTAGAGTGTTGGGGCACCTGGGTGGTTCAGTGGGTTAAAGCCTCTGCCTTGGCTCAGGTCATGATCCCAGGGGCCTGGGATCGAGCCCTGCTCTTTGCTTGCCTCTCTGCCTACTTGTGATCTATCTCTCTCTGTGTCAAATAAATTAATAAAAATAATTTAAAAAAAATAGTAGTGTGTCAACTGAGCACCAGGGAATCCCAGAGCAAATATAATTTTGTCTAAATCATGGATACATTTATAAATCTAATAAACCAAGCCACAAAGCATGCAACAAAATTGTGAGTCAAACTAAGTGGGAATTGGCTTTAAGTATCCATGAATAGAAAGATTTATTGAAAGAAGAAGTTCCAATGTGAGTATAAGGTATGGTGACCTGGGAACAAGTATTTATTATGTCTATACTTATATATAACTTAATGGGAATGCAAAGTGGTATGGCCACTGTAGAAAAGAGTATGGAGGTTCCTCAAAGCTAAAAAATGGAACTACTCTTTGATCCAGGATTAGCACTACTAGGGATCTACTCCCCAAAATATAAGAACACTAGTTCAAATGGATACCTGCTCCCTTATGTTTACAACAGCATTAGTGACAATAGCCAAACTCTGGAGGCAGCCCATGTGTCCACGGACAGATAAATGAATAAAGAAGATGAAGAGTGTATATACAGTGGAATACTATTCAGCCATAAAGGAGAATGAAATCTTGCCCTTTGCAAAGACATGGGTAGAGCTTGAGGCGTATAATGTTAAGTGAAATAAGCCAGTCGTAGAAAAACAAATACCATATTGTTTCACTCATATGTGGAGTTGAAGAAATAAAACAAATGAGCAAAGGTGAAAAAAAAGAAAGAGAGAGACAAACCAAGAATAAACTGATGGTTACCAGAGGAGGAGAGGTGGGTGGGTGAATGGGGGATGGGTGAAACTGGGGATGGGGATTGAGGAGCGACACCTGTAGGGAGCACCAGGTGTTGCATGGAAATGTTGAATCACTATATGGCATACCTCTAATTAACATAACACTGCATGTTAACTATACTGAAATTAAAAATTTAGTTTAAAAAAAAAACTATTCTTAGATATATGTATGTAGGGAGAAAACACATGTGTTTGCCAAGAGGAATGTGATGAGTCATTCCACATGCTGAACGTGACAAAGTCTTAACATGTTTGCCCAGCATGACTTGTAATACATTTGCAATATCAGTATTGTCACCCAGCTTCTGTATATAGAAATGAGAGTCAAGGAAAAAGGATCAAGAAAGGCAAGTTTGATAAGTTTGATTATCTAAATGTAATTATACTTTCATTTAAAATAAAAATACCAATAAAATCTACACCTCCAATAGATAAAAATATATTTGTGTTATACTTTTAATTTTTCAGAACTTATAAGGTTTTATTTTCCCACAATTTTAGGACCCTATAGGACTGCTCTTTATTAAATGTATCAAGACATGGTCTAATCTATTTAAAGTGTCAAGGGATTTTCAGCACCAGGCCAGAGGGTTAATGTCATCTCAAGAAAAGCCATAATAACTCAAGTATAATTTTTATGTGATACACTCAAAGAAATTATTATAATGAATGAGACATCACCATAAGTACTAGGGGGCATTTTCAAATGAGTAATGGTTTAACATGAATGAACAATTAAATCCCAGGCAAAGTGAGTCAAAAATAATTTAACAGCATTGTTAACATATAGTTAGTTGATTTGCTCATTCCATTTATCACTGTCCACACTGTAAAAATAAATAAGTCGAACACAGTGGTAGTCTTAAGATAAATAAACTATTCTGATCACCCTTAGCTTATCTTTTTCCATGGAGACAATGACCCCAAGACATTTAAATCATTCTATCTATTGGTTAATACAGAAGCAAGTTACTTTGCATGAAAAAAGGCATTGAATTGAAAAGCCCTGTTGTAGATATAAGTACAGACAAGTCTGAGCTTTCTGAATCTCAGTTTTTCTTTATGTAAAATGAGAATGCCCATAGAGATCAGGTTTAAAATGTAAAATCTAAAATTCTGCATTTATATGGTGCTCAAGAAATACCAACCATGAAGAGTACTAATATGAGGGTGAAAAGGACAGAATATGTTAACACTTACATGGAAGACATTATGGAAAGCAAAACCTAAAAATTATAAATAACAAATCTTACAATATTTGCTCTGTACACTATTCCAAGGCTTGTTCTAAAATACCTAATAAGATTTACTAGATTACAAATTATTTGGATAGAAAAGACCACCAATGATATTTTTTTAAATATTTTACTTATTTATTTATTTATTTGACAGAGAGAGATCACAAGTAGGCAGAGAGGCAGGCAGAGAGAGGGGGAAAGCAGGCTCCCCGCTGAGCAGGGAGCCTGATTCGGGGCTTGATCCCAGGACACTGAGACCATGACCTGAGCTGAAGGCAGAGACTTAACCCACTGAGCCACCCAGGTGCCCCACCAATGATATTCTTAAATCAAGATGTGATTCTTTAAAGTTCTGTATTAACTCTTCATAGTATCTCTGCTGCATACAAGTAAAGACTAAATGTCCTTTGACCAAAGTCCTTACCCCCTTTCTAATCCTGCTCTTCTGTGTTTCTGTGTTCCCCAGCACTCTTAACTCTATAGAACATTTATTTACTGTTCCCCCAGATAAACCACACATTTTCATGTTTTTTTCTCTTCTCCATTTGACAAGTCCTTGTCTTTTCACTCAGTTGTAATGTCACCTCTGCTGTGAAGGATTCCCTGATTCCTGCCCAGTTAGTTGTTCCCTCTTTGCTTAGGTATAGTGAATAGAACAGAGAATCCAGAGTCCAGCATAATTAAAAATTTCCAGCTTCTACCACTGATCATCTGATCCTGAGTAATTTACCAAATCCCTCTAATCTTGGTTTCCCCTTCATTTAAATACTTTAGCTCAGTGATTACCTTATCATGTAACACGAGGACCGAATTCCAAAAGGCACATAAATCACACAGATCAGAACCTAGCACACAATAGCTATCACTCCTTAAGAATCTAGTAAGAGTAGTCGTCCATACCGCTCTGAGACTACCCTCTCATTATTTAACTGATGTCGATCCCCCATAGAAGACATTTAAGTAGAGGGATCATATTTAATCCTCTTTAAATTCTTATTAAGTTGGATAGTGCCTAGCAGAGAGTATCCACTAACTGAAGAATGCTTAGCTGGAAAGATGTCAGTAAATTAAATTGAAGAACACAACACTTTATTTTATAGTTGGAGAAACTGAGGCTTAGATTAAGTGACTTGCTGGAAGCAACACTGTAGTTAAAGAAAGAAAGAACGTGATAGAACACAAGTAAAGAGGATTATTTATCAGGATCTTTCCTATTTGGGAACTGAATTTCTTCCACTCGGTGCTTTCTGGACGAGGATGCCAATTAGGTACGCCCGCAATTAGGTACATCCGCAAGTCATGTGACCCGGGCTGGCCAATCAGAGTATTCCACTTCACCTCTGGGTTATTGCAATTTGTTCAGGGGTGTAATTGTAGCTCTGGCAGGCCCTGAGAGAGAGCTCTTTAAAAGTCACTATTCTTAGATTAACGCTGCCCTAAAACGAAAACTCAGCTAAAAGATGGAGTGGAGAAAGAAAGGAAAAGAGAATTAATGCTGACATCATTGGAAACTGTCTCAGGCTGCTGCTGAAGCTCCTTGTACTTCATTGTCTGTTTAACCTGTACAAGTTGAGTTTCTAGCATTTGCAATGGTAAGGATTCTAACACAATGTGTCCTAATTTCTAGACCCATGTTCTTCCTATACACACTGATGCCTGCTAAATAACTGCCCAGTGATGTCAAGTGCCCAAAGACAAGCCGCAGTACACTAAGCCAGTTGCTTCATTTCTAATGTCAAACCTGATGCATTTAACCGCAGTATCCACCAGGCAATAGTGTCCCAAATTTGAATACCTTTGAATAAGATGATATTGCTGAGAGATGCCTGGGGGGCTCAGGAGGTTAAGCATCAGCCTTCCGCTGGGGCACAATCACAGATTTCCCTATTGGGCTCTTGCTCAGCAGGGAGCCTGCTTCTCCCTCTGCTGCGGCTCCCCTGCTTGTGCTCTCTCTTGCTCTGACAAATAAATAAATTCTTAAAAAAGAAAAAAAAAGATATTGCTGAAACTTGATATTCACAAATTTTACCCCTTACCATTTGTAGATATCATACTATATTTTTTTAAAGATTATTTACTTGAGAGAGAGAGAGAGAGAGAGAATGCTCCAGTTAGGCAAGGGAGAGAGGGAGAGAATCATCATGCAGACTTTTGGATGAGAACAAAGCCTGATGTGGGGGCTCAATCCCACAACCCGTGAGATCAGGACCTGAGCCCAAACCAAGTCACCTACTCAACCCACAGAACCACCCACTCACCCCTAGATATCATACTTTTAATTGTAAGATTTTCCAGTCAGTTCTACTTCATGTACAATGCTTACACAAAAGCATTTAACCCTCTGCTAGAAATAATTTTGTTATATTAAAAAACATATAATAAGTATACATACTTATTACAATTGTATACAACTATGTGTACAATATAACAATTGAGTCTATATACAATTACATATAATGAGTAATTTACCAAATCCCTCATTATATGTAATTGTATATAGATTCAATTGTTATATTGTACACATACAATATACAATTGTATATGTATATATCTAATTAGATATATATATCTAATATATATAATTGTATATTAGAGGGATTTGGTAAATTACTCATTAGATATATATAGATATATATGTCTAATATATATAGATATATATGTCTATTATATGTATGTATATAATTACATACAATTGTATACATACTCAATTGTTATATTGAGAAACATATAATAAGTAATAATGGTAAATTACTGTGTCTTTCATACAGGGCTATCCACACAGTTCTCTCCCCATCACTTGTCTTTGTAGAAACAAGTCATTAAAACAGAGTGAATTTTCAAATTAGAAATGTAAAATGGGTTTTCCATCAGCAGAATACATTAAACTATTTTATTTCCCTAAAGACAAATTTTTAAAAGCCCAAATCTAGAACATTCAGTTTTATGAATTTTTCACACATGGATCAATTATTGCTTTTCTTCAAATTTGTCAGGACTGAAATAATAGAGCAATTTTAAATCTTTGACATAAATATAGTTTAAACTCCTACTGATTTACAGTGCAGGCTGGAATTTAATACATGTCCTTTATAAACAATAGTTAGGTACACACACTATGGCACTAATGGTTGAAATTTAAAGCAGAATATCACTAAGTCCTTTATAGTCTTAATACTTTATTGTCCTACAGAGATCTTATTTTGTTAAACTACCTTCAAATTTTAATAAAAATATCCTTCAGGTGAAAAAAAAAAATAGAATCCAGTGTGTTAAAGTAACATATCAAAGATCAGAACACTTAGAGGCTAATTTCCAAGGAAAAACTTTCCAAAATTTCTTCATGTTTACCAATTACCCTTTCAAAAACTCAATGTTGGGTTAAGATTTGAAAAATCTTAATAAAATATTTATTTTAATAAATATTTGAAAAATATTATGTAACACCATGCTAATTAAACTAATTCTTTATACGGGTGCTTGGGTGACTCAGGGGATTAAGAGTCTGTCTTCAGCTGAGGTCATGATCACAGAAGTCTGGGATTGAGCCCGGAATGGGGCTCCCTGCTCAGCAGAGAGTCTACTTCTCCCTTTCTCACTCCCCTGGCTCGTACTCACTCTCTCTCAAATAAATAAAATCTTTTTAAAATTAAAAAAAAAATTAATTAATTCCTTTTTTTTCTAAAACAGCTTTTAAAAAAATATATTTATTATTTATTTTAGAGAGAACGTGTGTACAAGTGGGAGGGAGGCAAGGAAGAGGGAGACAATCCTCAAGGCTCTTGGCTAAGCACAGAGCTCGGTGCAGGGCTCAATCTCACGACACTGAGATCATGACTGATCCAAAATCAAGAGTCAGATGTTTAACCTACTGAGGCACCCAAGTACACCTAAAACAACTGTATTTTAGATATCCTGTCCTAGAGAGAATACTTTTACTTCCTCATAATCATTATTCTAGAGTAATTTTAATTAAGAACTAGACACTCATGTTCTTTTTAAATAGCTCCAAATTTACCCTAAAAAAATGCATGGTAAAGGAATATTTAAAGCATTAAAATATAATTGTAGGGGCACCTGGGTGGTTCAGTGGGTTAAATCCTCTGCCTTCGGCTCAGGTCATGATCTCAGGGTCCTGGGATTGAGCCCAGCATCGCATCAGGCTCTCTGCTCAGCAGGGAGCCTCCTTCCTCCCTCTCTCTCTGCCTGACTCTCTGTTTATTTGTGATCTCTGTCAAAAAAATAAATAAAACCTTAAAAATAAAAAAAATAAAATATAATTGTAAAATATATTTTAAACTGTTCAGAGCATTAATTTGTTAGTTTCTTCCTTATAGTCCCTTCTACTCCATCATCTTTATTTAGCACTTACTGCCTTATGATGGAGTTCTCACAGCAAAAGACAAAATAATCAAATTATTGGCTTTCAATTTAATATACCAAATCCAGGTATGAGACAAATAAGACTGAAAGATTGCTTGCTGTGAAAGGGATATGGATTTTTCCTGGAAAATGTTGAAAAGGAAAGCTATAGAGCCAGATGTTAAGATGATCTCTAAAAGAGAAAACTTAAATCCTGAGTCTCTCTTGAATCAATCATCTGGTGTGGGGGTTGGAGACATGGAAAACTGAAAATGATAGAAGAGCCTCAAATAAATATGGAAATATGAGAGCACAGTAGATAATTTCTATTTTCTCTAATAAGGCTCCAGCTCCAAGAATTTTTCCCAGGCTTGAAGAAAATCCCATGTATAAAGGCTAGAGAACAATGGATTATAAATACCTACAGAAGGATTTGAGGAACCTCATCCCGAGGGCAACCCCAGAGACCTCAAGGGCTCAACGCAGAGAGACAGGTTATGCGGACAGAGGGATACAGCTTCCCATAGTAGCATGGACTAGAGAACAGAAAGATCTGAGAATATACAACAAAGGCTAGTGTGGAAGGCCTGCTGACTGCAGGTGGGAACAGGGAGTAGATGGTGATGCCGCAGCGGGTCTCTAACTGGGACTGATTGCAACTGAGTCCCTGGCATTATTTCCTGATCTCTCTTACCTCCAGGACACTGGCATTATGTTGGCCTATTAGAATTTTCACACAATCTTAAAGGAAAGAGGATGTTTTAGTTAGCTATTGCTGTATAGCAAATTATCACAAATTCAGAGACTTCACACCTATTAGTTCACAGTTCTGTGGGTCAAAGTCTCGAGTGGCCACACTGATTCTGTGCTCAGGGTAACACAAGGCTGAAATTAAGGTGTCTGGCAGGCTGAATTCTTGTCTAGAGGCTCAGGAAAAATCTGCTTCCTAGCTCAGGAAGGCTGTTGACAAAATCAGTTCTTTGTGCCTGTAGGACTAAGGACCCTGTCCCTGGCCAACTATCATCCAGGGGCTGCTCTCAGCTCCCAGAGATTGCCTTCTTTTCTTTCCAGGTGACCCTTCCCATTTTCAATGCAATCCAACTCCCTCACATTAAATCCTTCCCAAGCTTCCAGTCTCTCTGACTTCTCAGTCTCTGATCTCTAAACCCAAATGTAATGGGTCCATGCTATTAGGTCAGACTCACCCAGATAATCTCCCTTTCTCAAATTTGGGACCTTAATTATTTCTTCAAAATTAATTCACAGAAGCACCTAGATTAGTACTTGATTGAGTTAACTGAAAGCATATGAACTCCAGAGTGCAGGAGGCATGGAATCTCTCTTAGAATTCTGCCTACCATAGTTGAGATGAGAGAATTGGCTTAGAGTATCTGGAACTGGCTTAGAAAACCTTAACTGTGAGAGTATCTATATGGAACTAAGATGACGTTTCTACTACCAAGTGAAATAAAAGTCAGCATAGAAATTAAACAATATTGAAAGTTTTCTTTAAAAAATGGTTTTATATTACACGTGCCGGAGTTTGTAACCTATGGGATCCATGCCTATTCAAATAGAATAGAGCATCACTATCAAATAATACTTCAGATCACATGTAAACTTTGTATCATGGCAGGAAACCATGTGTTGAAACTCATTCAAAATTTTATGCACATTCACACGTTAGCAGAGAAACAGTAGGTACTTGACATTATACTACTTGGCCATCAGTCTTCAGCCTTTCCTATCTTTAGCTATTTCTATTCCTGACCCTTGCTGGCATTATTTACACCTTAAAATTTCCTTCACCCTAACTCTGAAGCTCTCCAATTTTATCCATTTTCTTTAGATCATGCCCAGGACGATTGAGTAGCAGGCTGGGACATCAGGAAATAGCTTAGCACATAAATCAGAGTTAGAACAGGACTAGAATATTAGTTTTCTCTCCCTAACTAACTTCTTTACCACCTGGGTGATCAAACCTAGGTGAGACCCAACTCTCGGGGTCAGAAGGACACCCGGAAAAAATTCAAAGCAGCAGCAGGGTCCTTAACATTCTTCAAAAGCTAAGGAGGGATAAGAAAGACTGGAAGGTGCTTTGAAGAGTACTCTTGAATTGCACTTCCTGTAAGAGTACTCTGATCCTTATAGACCAAAAGGGTTTCATGGTGAAATTGCTGCTTGAAAGAATCCTCCATTTTGACAGACAGCTGAGAGACACACTTTCCCCAAGAACGACAATCCCCACCCTGCCCTGTGAAAATAAAGCAGAAAAACATCGAAGACCTCTACACTGAGACTTCTTTCCTTAGAAACAGAAACACACACTTAATTTACACTAGAGGAGGATTTAAGCGTGAAACTGTTAGTTAGAGATAGAATCTATCTGGTGTAGAGCTATTGCTTTTACCTTACAAAACAGTGAATCAGATTTTCAGTAATGTCTTTACTTGGCTACAGTTATGCTCAACTATTCCTTGTAATTATTTTGGCTCCCTCTATAAGGCCAAGAGCTCTTCCTATGAATCAAAAATAAATAACCAGTCTCCTTTAGGAATAAGGAGGGACTGAATAAATTGAAGACACTCTTCGATCAGCAACAGGAGCACCAAGCAACTTCTGAATTTATTCAATTCACACTTTGTTTTTTAAAGAAGACTGAGCTATTTATTTCTGTCCTATGGGCAAACTCAGAATATAATGGACAAAATGTCAGAGAAAATGAAGAAAAATGATGATATTCCCCAACAGAATAAATACATCTTTGCAAAAATCAGGTTACCAGAGTTCCACTAAGCCCCAAGTGATCAGCTGCTATGAGACATAAAACTGAGCTGAAAGCATTGGACAAAGAATTTGGGTAAATGAGGACTTACATTTATAATGAAGTAGCACCAGTAAAGACGGATCATCCTTCAAGAGTGGAGGCTCTAAGTCTTAAATCCCTAGACATTACCTCAATTTTCCTAAAGGTGTTTGTATCTTTGGAGCACATTCTCCTCAGGGATCTCAGAGACTCACTGATAGTGCATGTTTTGAGCTCCTCTATAGAGAGACAAACAGCCTTCTCCATATGCATATGAAGGAACATTTGGAATTTCTGAACCACTACTCTGACAGCTTCCAGAGAATGGGATATTAGAAGATATTGCCTCATATTTAATAATTCATGCACAGCCAGTTTTTTTTAAAAGCATTTTACATCGATCACTTAACAATGGATAAATATTGACTGTCCTGAGTAATATTTACCAGATCCCTCTGCAACAGACCTCTTTGTTGGCCCTATACTTATCTTAGACCTTCCTAGCTCAAGGTCTCTGCTGACCATTTCTCCACAAAAACTTTTACAGTCCAGGGCACCTGGGTGTCTCTTCCTTTGGCTCAGGTCATGAAATCAGGGCCCACACTGGCTCTCTGCTCAGTGGGGAGTCTGTACTCCCCCTCTGTTTGCTGTCTTTCTCTCTCTCAAGTAAATAAATAAAATCCTAAAATAAAATCTTTTATAGCCCTCCCACTGCACCTCAAAATCTAGCTTTCTCTAAAAACCTAAAACCAAGTGATTTCCCGCTTTTATCTATTATTTTAGCAGTCTTTGCACCATTCTGATGCTCCTGCATCCCCACCAACTCCTCCCTCTCCTACTCCTTCTCCCTCTCAGGAAGTCCTGGCAGTAGGTTGAACAATGGCCACTCAAAGATATCAAGTCCTAATCCCTAGGATTTGTAAATATTATCTTATTTAGATAAAGGGTCTTTGCAGATGTAATAAAGTAAAGAATTTTGAGATGAGAGTGCCCTGGATTATCCAGGAGTGCTCTAAATACCTTCACAAGCATCTTCCCAAAAGAGAAGCAAAGGGAGATAGCACGTAGAGGAAAGAAGGAAACCTGAAGACAAAGAGGAAATTGGAGTTAGGTGGCTACAAAGGAATGCCAATGGCTGCTGGACCCCAGAAGAGACAAGGAATCAATTCTTCCCTAGAGTCTTTGGAAGGATCACAGCCCTGCTGACTATGATTTTAGATTTCTGACCTCCAGAACTGTGAGAAAACATATTTCCATTGCTTTAAGCCCCTAGTTTTGACTTGTTATAGCAGCCACAGAAAACTAATACAGTCCACCAAATAATTTTGATAATGGACCCATTGCTCCTCACTGAGAGAATATAATGCAGCACATGGCTGATCTTTGCCCTTCTTAGTCAGACACTTTAGCTTTTATAGTTCCATATTTACAGATGGCCAGACAAATTAAAATTTGATAGGCCCCAGTTTTTTTTTTTTTAATATTTTATTTATTTGTTAGAGAGAGGGAGAGAGAGCGAGCAAAGGCAGACAGAATGGCAGGCAGAGGCAGAGGGAGAAGCAGGCTCCCTGCCGAGCAAGGAGCCCGATGTGGGACTCGATCCCAGGATGCTGGGATCATGACCTGAGCCAAAGGCAGCTGCTTAACCAACTGAGCCACCCAGGCGTCCCAATAGCCCCCAGTTTTAAGAAAAATGTCATCCTCTCTTCAGATTATTTGGATTCTGTTATTCCCAGGTAAAATAGTGGTTTAGTTCATGAATTTTTGAAATAAGACACATGAGTTCCAATCTCGGCCCTGACACTTCCTAGCTTTGTTAGATGAGGCAATTCATTTAACCTCTTTAGGCCTTCATTTTCTTATTTATAAAAATTTGATACCTTATAGGATTTCTGAGTGTGAAATAATTCATGTAAAGCACAGTGACCGGCACATTCTAAATGCTTAGTAAATGTCAGGTATTTTCATTTTGGGTTTCTCACAGTTTCCTTTTCAACAAATATTTACCAATATTTGCTGCCTACTAGAAGCTAAGATTATAAATCTAAAAATAATTAATTCTCTCAAAAATTAAAAGTAGGATTATCATATGATCCAGCAATTATATCTCTGAGAATATATCCAAAGGATATGAACTCAAAAAGCTATCTTCATGTTCATGTGCCTCCATATTCATTGCAGTATTACTTACAAAGCCCAAGATGAGTGTGCATTCATTGATGACTGGATAAATCACTAATGATACACACACACACACAAATGGGGTATTATCTAGCTATTAAAAAAATCAGGGAGGTCTTTGATTTGTGACAGTATAGATGGATCTTGAAAATATTTTACCAAGGGAAATAAGTCAGAGAAAAACAAATATATGATCTCACATGTGAAATCTAAACAAACAAATGAAAACAGAAAAAAAAAAAAAAGATGAGATTTGGTAGGAACCGGAGGAAGGTTGTCTTCTAGTTATAAATCAGTAGAATATCAGGGTGACTGTAACTAAAACTGCTCTATAATATGTAGGACAGTTGTTATGAATGTAGCTCCTAAGGGATCTCATCACAAGACAAGCTTTTTCTTCTTTTTCTTATCATATCCATATGAGGTGATGGATGCCAGCTAAAATCACTGTAGTAATCATTTCACAATATATATGTTAAACCATTATGTTATACACCTTAAACTTATGTATATCAATTGTATTTCAACAAAACTGGGGAAATAAAGAAATAGGCTAAGTCCCTATGGTCATGAAATTTATAGTATATGATTAGAATTCCCAACCAGTGCATTTTTTAACTCCTAAGGTATATACTTGATTTCTGTATTTCTCTTTTTTTAATGAGAAGACTTTTAAGACTGTGGAGTATCCCTTACATTTAGCATTTTCTACATTCCATACATATAAAGCGTTTTCCTTTACATTACTTACACGGCTCATAATTTCTTTAATTTCTTCATTGATACAAGAGTTACCTCAGATAATGTGTTTTCTAATTTGAAGTAGTGAACACACTTTCAATTTCTAATTATTTAAATTGTATTGTCTTATGAGCAAAGAGTAATATTTAAAAAATGCCTATTTTTTAAAATTGCAAGGTTTTTTTGCTATATTTCATAGTCTTATTACAAATGTATCTTCTTTAAAAATATGTCTCTTATATTATGCATTGGCCTTTTATTATCTTGTTTAGTGCTCTTAATTTTAAATATGACCTTGCCACCAATGTTGACCTCTTTTCTTTCTTTAGCTTTGCATCTGCTGAGTACTGCATTTCTTTGCCAAGGTTGCTTTATTGTCAATATTTCTTCATCATTTTCATAGTTTATTTCTTGTAAATAGCATACTGGTAAGTTTTTTTCCTACTTCTAGCAGTCTGCCTTTTAGTAGTATTGGTTCATCCAAATTTGGAATATATTTTATTTTTTCTACCTGCTTTATATTACTTTATGATGAATTTTTAACATCACTGCTTGGCCTATATATTTCTTAACATGTTCATTACTTTTTAAAGTATTTTTTGAGAGAGGGAGAGAGAGCCCTCTCTCCCTGCAATGAACATGGAGCAGGGGGAAGGGGCAGAAAGGGAGAAGCAGGCTCCCCGCTGAGCAGGGGACTGGATCCCAGGACTCTGGGATCATGACCTGAGCTGAAGGCAAATGCTTAACCAACTGAGACAACCAGGCATCCACTTTCAAAACTTTTTAATCTACTTTTACATTCTTCCCCTCTTCACTTTTAAATTCAACTATACTTTTTTGTGCTACTAATTGTTACCTTCTATATTAATTATGGAAATGCTAGCTGCTGTAATAAATAAATCCCAACATTTCAGTAGTTTAATATATAAGAGTTGTTCCTAACTCACATTAACATTTTCACATTGTATTTACATATAGCAGGGTTCTCTTCTACACTATTATTTTGCAACTTGTGATGACAGAAACTCTGTACCTAACTCTACACCTTCCACTGGATGTCAACGTCAAGCTAAAAGGGGAAGAATATGGAAGATCATGCCTGGCAATGGGACATATTTCTGTTCAAAGTATAGTCACATGCAGAGGAAGCTGGGAAATGCACTCTAGCCATGTACAAGCCATAAACAGACACAAATGACTGTCCTATAATTTAACAAGACATCAACAACATACGCCCATCAGGCTTCCCATATTTCTAACATGAAGTTACCAATCAACCATATTTACATCACTTATATTCAAAAGTATTTGCCAAAAGAAAAATAAAATGGGGCTGCCTGGGTGTCTCAGTTAAGCATCCAACTCTTGGTCTGAGCTCAGGTCATGCTCTCAGGGTGGCAAGATTGAATCCCACCTCCAACTCTGCACTCAGTGTGGTCTGCTTGGGATTCTTTTTCTCCCTCTCCTTCTGCTCTATCCCTCACTCCCATGCACCCTCTCTAAAATAATTTTTTTTAAAAAAGTTGTCATGCCTGTTTTTAAAATATGTGTAATTCTGTTCTCTAGAAGTAACCTAAGTGTAATTCCAAGTGTTTGCCAGATTAACTCTCCAAAATTGCCATGTTTCCCAAAAACTAGTGGCTTCCTCTGATTAGGACCTAATCTTCACACACTTTGCACACCAGGAAAGTAGAGGCAAGGCCAAGAAGATTGAACTGGTTCCCATGCTTGTACTGAGCATTCACACAACACTGTCCCCCCAAAATGCCCCCCCAAACTCTATTTGATCCTTTTTGAAAGGTTTTTCCATCAAAATAATAGTAAATTTACAGAGTTTTCTGGTAGATATTTACAATGTGCATCATTTTATCTGGGGACGGGAAATTATTCAGGGAAAGATATAAAAACTAAAATGTGCAACAGCGCATGGTTCATCTTGCTCCTTAGTCCCAGAATGGAGAAAAGTTCTGGGGTAGAAACCTTGCATCCGTCAATTTGGTGACCCTTGCTGAACAGGATCGTAATTCTGTAGCCGCTCAAGCTATGGTTGAGGATTGGGGCTGAGGGACTGGGTTACAAAGGTTAATTAAAACACCCAAGAAGAATGCAGAAGACAATTAGAATGCAGCACAAAGCACTAGCACTACCTTGGGCTTTATGAGATATTTTTTACAACTAGGCTTTGCTAAATGGGGAACTATTTTTATGTCACTATAAATTACATTTAATTGCAGGTTTTGTTGCATAATTTACTGCATCTTTGTCTTCTTAGAATTTCTAACTTAGCTCCATTTTTAAGAACATGTCTTTCTTTGTACTTTATCCTTACACTAGCTCTGTATGTCCATCCGTTTCCCAGTGCAGTCCCAGATTGTCTAAGTAGTGGAAGTTGTATTTTTTATGTTCAGAGTTCCGTGGTCTTCACTAAAAGTCAACTTCAACTTGCACCTGTCTTGCTTCCAGACCTAGGTTGGTCCATGGGATAGTCAGTATATGCTGTTTTAGGGAAACCCACATAATTTTAGGATAAGTTCTAAGTTTTGAAAAACCTGCTATTGTATCTTGAAATACTCTATGGTCTTCAATATAGCTCCCTTTTCTGCAAAATAGAATAAGTGTAAGGCAGGTTTGTCCTGAACCCCATTAATAAAGTTAATTATTAAAAGTGCTAGAACAAACTCCCAATAACAGCTTCATCTTGAGAGTTTCATGGCATGAATTAAAGCTGTTAGCTTTGCTAGCACCAGAAGATATTAAATCTTACAAGAATGCTATGAAAATAAAAATATCTGGTGTTAAAAAGGTACTATCCTAAGTATGTTCTAAGATTTATCTTAAATCCTTGAATGAGATAAAAATAATATAGCCCATAGGGAAATCAAAACACACAAACACGTTTAAGTTACTTCTCCAGATAAGTGAATCTAAATCAGGTCAAATATCTCTTAAACATGTTCATATTTATCAGCAATGTTAGTGGGGGAACAAAATGCCAGTTTGATCTTTATTGCATCTCCTGACCTAAAGGGAAAATGCATCCCATATTAGAAATTTCAGCAAAAGGATAAACTAAAATGTTTTCATTCCATTGAAGATTATGGCATGCTTTAAAAAATAGAACATATAAATCGATAAAGAAAGGACTGACAACAGAATAGAGTCAAAGGCAAACTTTTCATGTTGAAATATTTTGACTTACAGGAAGTTACAAAAATAGTACAAAGAATTCTCATATACCTCACCAAAGTCCCCAGATACGAATATTTTAACACATTGAGGACTTCTTTCTCACCCTATTTTCCTACCTTCTGTCTCTCTGTATTATGTTTACATGGGTTTACTTTTTTTTTCTGAGCCATTGGAAAGGAAGTTGATACCATGTGCCTTATCCTTGAATGATTCAGTGTTTATTTCTTTAAAAATAAGAACATTCACTTATAAATCACAGTTGCAATTATCGATCAGAAAATGAACTACAATCTAATTTAGAAACTGTATTTGAATTTGGCCAATATATCATAGGAGAAGAAATTATTTTTTTCCCCTTGATTCAGGATATAATTCAGGATCAAATGTCACATGTGACTGTTTTGTTTCTCTAGGTGAGGTCCAGTAAGTTCCTCAGTCTTTGCAGGTCTTTCAAAGAGTACATTTTTTCAAAAGTACAGGTCAGTTATTTTGTATAATGTCTCTCAGTTGGAATTTCTATGATGTTTCCATACGATCAGATACAGATTGTGCCCTAGGGGAAGGATTATCAGCAAGTGTGTGTGTGCTTCTCCATACATCCTATCAGGAGATATGTGAATATATTCATCTTACTACTAGTAATGTTAACCTCAGGTATTTGGTGAAGATAGAGTCTTGGTTTCTCTACTTGAAAAATATTCACTTTCCCATCATAATTATAAGTGCCTTGTAGAAGATATTTTGAGGCTACGTAAGCACGCTTTTCTCATCACACATTCACCTGCTAGTTTTACCACCCATTAATGATTCCATGTAAAACAGCCATTACTGGCAATCGCCCAGTGGGGATTTTTCTTATTCCTTCATTCTTTCTGGGTCAGAAAGTAAAAATGTGCTTTTTAAAAAAAGTGGTTAATATCAATAGAAGATAAGAACCTGCATAAAATGTCTCTCCCTGGTCAGTCTAGGACAATTTAATGATAGCAAATGATAATAACTCATAGGAAAAATGTAAAAGACTCCATGAGCACAGACTGATATAGACAGAGAAGAAAAACCTCTTCCTTAAAGTAGAAGGCAATGTACTTTTCTAGACACTTAATTAAATGAAATGTAAAAATCTTGAACGAATACAATAAAAAAAAATACTTCATTTGTAACTAAAGGAATACAAATTGAAATAATCACATGCTACCCTATCAATTTTTATCAAGCAGCTTTCAACATTTAACAAGATTGGTTATCCCAAGAGCTGATAAGAGTGGGAAATGTGAGGCCTCAGATACAGTATTGATTTGCATGTACATTGGTAAAAAGCTTTCTGGACAGGAGTTTCACAGTATGTGTCAATATTTAAAATGAATGCAGCTCTCTGACCCAGCAATTTCACTTAAAATAATAGAACAGTCAACTGAATAAGTAAAATGTGTGTATTTTTTATTCTATCATGTTAATAGGAAAAACTTCTAGCAATCTGATAATCTGCCAAGAGAATTAGAGTGTTAGGTAACTGCAAAGGAGATGATTTAGCACAACTGATTTGGAAAGATTTAACATTCTGCTATGTGAATAATTCAGATTTTAAAATATATGTGTGGTTATTCCATTGTATGTATGCATATATATGTACATCTATATGCATATGTTCATAAATTCATATGTGGTATCCTAGTCTGATCATCTGTAAAAGTGGGACCTTATTAGGAACTATCCCACAGCTCAAGGAGTTTATAAGAGGATAAATGATTATTTCAATCTAAGCATAGTGTCTGACATATGCACTCAGTAAAAAATGATTTTAACCATATTGGCTATCATTGTTCTTTGAACAATTTATGATGATTGTCATTTTTCTAAGCTAAAACATAGCTTTGGTCATCCTATTGTGATTTGTCTCCTCCTGTTAACGAAGAAACCCTATTACGCATCTTATATGAAATATAAAATTGAACTTTAAATTCTTTGATGAACAAATTGAAAGACAGAAATTGAATTCTCATCTTTGATTTGGAAAATATCCCCAATATTGACATCTGTCCTTTCTAAGGAATAAACAGGACAGAAATGGAATGAAATGGCACAGAGTTACAGAAAAGAGTAATTAATTAAAAAGTTCTTACTGATCAGCTTGGTCATCTGGTCTGAGAAATGTTAATATTTAATATTTTCACATATCAAAGTTTCTAAAAGGAACTACTTATGTATACTTTTATTAATAACACATTCCCTTAAAAGTTACATCAAAATATACTAATTATACTGTAATTATTCTTTTGTTTATATTACTTGTTTTAACACTGATGGCCATAAATCAATTGCAGTCATATCAGCAAAATTCTGTAGACATAGCCCATATCAAAGAATGTATTTGATTCATCCTAAAATTTAATTAGAAAAGTGTATCTTGTGACCTTTCTGCTGGTGAGTGTTGAATATTTTCTTAACAAATGTCCCCAGGCAAGAAATAATTACCATAAAATGTGAGAAAGATACATTAAGGTACATAGCAATGAGGTTATTTATCAACTAATAGGGAATCTCGCTGTTTGATATCATGCAAATTTTTATCATTATGGAAATTTAATTTGCACCTTTGATTTCTTTCTGCATTCCTTTAACCCAGTTCAGCTGTTAGGAGTTACCTTTTATCACAATAATTGTAGCTCTGATTTATTTCTCTTTTTTAGTCAGATAAAATAGTCCTGAAGATATCTGCCATCAAATGACACAGGAGTTGAAGGTTTCCTTAGTACTCAAAGGCAATTTAATTGAGCTTACAACTGCAGTCACAGGAATTTGTAGGCACTTGGCTTGGTACTCAGCATGGGTGCATTCTAAGAAGTAGTAGCAACTGCTCTAAGATTCTAATTCTTCATTCTAATCGTCTGACCATTCTTCCAGTTTAATATCACTTGTAAATTATCACCTTTTTCTTTAACCAAATCATAAAACCAAGAACCTGTAGATTTGTTATCAGAGTTTAATTTAGGATCTGAGCCAGACATTCATTAGGGTGATTCCCCGAACTGACCTATGGTTTCAGTGACAAATTTCATTTTCATTCATTTTCTCACAGGAACTATTGAACAACATTGCTTTTACACCTTCTCGTACCTCCCTACTGAGATGCTGGAGTTCTTAAATTAAATTGAAATCATCCTACCAGTAAGGTGCCAAAACTTGATGACCTAGTAAAAGAATATAAAAAGTTTGGGATAGTGTCTTATAATTTAGGGGAAAAAAAAAGTACAGCTGGATAAGACAAGCTTTGAAAATCCATGCTGTTGGCAAGCCTCACGGCCACAGGCTATGTTACCCTTCCATCAACATGGGTGTTACACATAAACAATGAATCTTGGAACACTGCATCAAAAATTCATCGTGTATTTTATGGTGCCTAGCACCACACAATAAAAATTCAAAAAACAAAAACAAAAACAAAAATTCTGGATTGGAGGTTAGTCTTAGAGCATTCTGGCCATCCCAGTCCCCTGTGTCTGAACACACACTCGACCTCAAATGTCATTCTGAATCTTTTTTGATCACACAGATCAGGAAACCTCACACACATGTCCAAACTTTGTGAATCTAATCTTTGGGGGACATATAAATAAAAGCAGATGAATTCAATTCAATAAATATTTACTAAATGACTATATGCTAATCCAGTTTTCAGGACTGTAGAAAATCTAATCAAAGCATAGTTTGCAATCCCAAGAAATCTTCAATCTAACTGGTAGTAGCACATACAAAAAACACATATGTTATTTGCTAAAAGTGAGCATAAAACTATAATGTTTTTCTGGCTTTGATGATTTAAATTTTTTCTTAATATTTTATTTATTTATTTGACAGAGATCACAAGTAGGCAGAGAGGCAGGCAGAGAAAGAGGAGGAAGCAGGTTCCCTGATGAGCAGAGAGCCCGACGCGGGGCTCGATCCCAGGACCCTGGGATCATGACCCGAGCAGAAGGCAGAGGCTTTAACCCACTGAGCCACCCAGGCGCCCCTGATGATTTAAATTTTTACTTATTTAAATATATATATATGTATGTATATATGTATATGTGTGTGTATATATATATGTGTGTGTGTGTGTGTGTGTGTATATATGTATGTATTTGTGTGTGTGTGTGTGTGTGTGATACAAGGCCAAAGTGGGTAAATTCTGTAAGAGGGGTACAAAATAGAATGGGAAGCCAGGGAAGGAAAGTGACTCTATTAAAGACATCATCAGTGGCAGAGGTCTTGATCAGATTCTCAGTTTAGTTCAGTGTAAAAGAGGAGTGGCCTCCTACAGGCCTGGTCAAAGGATTCTGTAGAAGTGACACTTGCAAAGTCTATAAAGCCACTGGGTGGCTCAGTGGGTTAAGCAGCTGCCTTTGGCTCAGGTCATGATCCAGTGCCTTGGAATCAAACCTCAGGTCTAGTAGAGTCAGGCTCCCTGCTCAGTGGGGAGCTGTCTTCTCGCCCTCCCTCTGCCTGCTGCTCACCCTGCTTGTACTTGCTCTCTGTGTCAAAAAAATAAATAAAATCTTTAAAAAAAGGAAAAGACAGAGATCTCATTCTCTTTCGTGTGCACACTGTGCTTCCTGTCTCACTGAATTTTTTCATGAGAAAATATTAAAAATCATGAATCGATAGCCTATTAGATTTACAGAAGCTTAGTTTTACAGGCTTCATGTAGTAATAATAAACAGTTAATACCTATATAATCATTTCATTACTTTTTTTGTTATCCACAGGAACACACACTATTTAAAAAGACCCCAGGTGTTTGATGATATGAAAGATATGTTTGGGATTATTGGTATAGGCCTCCTAACTTACAAAGAGGAAGACAGTTACTCAAAGAGTTTAAGTGACTCTTCCAACGTCACAAGTAGCTAAAATGGGCAGTACTAACAACTGATTTTTTTTAATGTATCTATATACAAAGACTTTTATATTTTGTTGGTTACTGTCTCAGATAATTCAGTGCCCATTTGTCTCAAATCAAGTCCAGCCAGTAATTATTCAAGAATACATTGTTATGCACTTGAACATTTTAAATATTTTAGTTTAAAGCTCTTTTAAAGATTTGTGGTTCTTGCTAAAAGGACTTTATTGCCCAGGAGCACTCTGTATAATTTAGCTTCCAGAGACACAGGGATATAAACAGTGACTGTTCTACTCTCTCTCAATTTCAAAGTGGAAACATTTCAAGAACATTCTGAAGCTCTTCAGAATGTGGTTCTATTGTATAACTGATCATTAGATCTCAATTTTATCATCTTCCACAACCCAGGCAACACTGAATAGATAACCATGTCTACAAATGGCCTCGCTTCAGAAGGCATTCTTCATGAGAATAATCCTAGAAATGAGGAACATCTATAAAAGGTTTTAAGGCAAAGCAAATTGTCAAAAAGAAAGAATTGTTAGACTTCTCCAAATTCAGAATAATGGATAATAAGCATATAGTTAATATAAAACAACAGAGAACCATCTGTGTTGCTTTGTGATAGTGCATTGAGAAAAAAAAATAATGTGATGGCAGGCTTTTCCCAATATTTTTCTTTGTAATATGTTTATAACAACAATAAGCAAAAAGACCACATAATGTATATGGAGTTCTCGAGGGGCTGGAAAAGACTTTCATAGGGTGGTTGTCTGATTCCTTAGAAAATATAGAAAATTTAAATAAGCAGGAGCACAAATTAAAGAATATCTCAGACAGGTAGCATAAGCAAAGGTCTGTAAGTGTTTTGCATTACCATTTTTATGATTTTTATCATTTGTTTCTTTTTAAAATGTGCCCAAAAGATAGCTTATGGATCCCAGTAGATTAGTTAATATTTTACACTGGAATTTATTCTTTATGTCCTTTGTCACATAATGATACCCTGTTGCCAGATATATAATAAGTATGACATCCCAGGACAACTTTACCTTTTATTTGCACATAAACTTTCTGACCATCTCCTGGGCATATTACCCCCCAAAATTCCTACATTACATAGCGAAATGAGTAAATTTAGCAGTAGTATGAAAGAAAACAATCTTGGAAAAAAGCCCACTCTGCTGGACAAAATTCTAATTACTTTTGAGATATGCCTCAACCCAAGGGTTTCAGATTTCATACACAGTATGGTACAATATGGTCTAATACAATAAGGTTGAAAAAGAGACTCAATATCTAAAGCATATGATAAAATATTAAGCTACGAAGTCATGTTCTCAATTTGTTTCCAGTGTGCACTGTGAGAATTAACCTCTTTAAAAAAAAAAAACTGGGATGGCATTTGACATAGTTATGTTGTATTATATTGAACTGGACTTTGTTCAATTCCATAATATAGCAAGAAATCATCTCTAGGGAGATTTTGATGGTATGAACAATCAGCAGCAAAGTGGGGAGAATGTTTTCTTCTTTTCAAAGATGTTGGAGGGAGGAAGTCTCTAAACAACAAATTGAAAAAGAAAGGCTAAGATTATTTCTAATCTAAAATATCACAACAAATACTAATTTATATTTCTAAGTACTATCACCAGAGGTTACATGCTACCTATAATAAACAGAATTAGAAAAGCCAAGAATTGAATTTTACAATGTTTCTCACTCCCAAGTTTATACTACATTCCCTAGAAGAAACCTAGCCTAAATATAATACCATTTAAAATATGAAGACTGCATAATGGAAAAGTGAATTCTAAACATCATTTGGTTCTTATTTTAAGGGTGTATTTTCACACTGGAAGCCAAACCCCAACAATAACCCCTCCCTAGGGTTGAGAAAACTGAATGTATGATAAAAAGCTCTTTTTGAAATGCTGAGTCAAACAAAATGTGTAGAAAATCTCATTCATTATTTACCTATCAGAGAAAAACAAACATAGGTCATTTCCCAACTAGTTCTTACATAGTCATTAAGAGATCTGAGTAGTCAATTTATATTTAATAAAGATCTACATTTAATAAAAACTAATTCTGTAAGTTAAGTAATGTGCTATTATCTTTATTTATGGGGAAAATATTGACACTGTGAATCACTTAAAAAAAAAGTGCACTTATCTTCTTCATAACATTTGAAGAGCATCTGAAAACCTGGCTTTATAAAGTAGCATTAACTGTACATGTATTTTTCAAGCTTTAGAAGAGAAGTGGAAAAATGTATAGAAATGATGGAATGTTGAAAAAATGTTTTTATATCAGCAAAAGCATTTTTTAAAGATTTCATTTATTTCACAAAGAGACAGCGAGAGCAGGAACACAAGCAAGGGGAGTGAGAGAAGGAGAAGCAGGCTTCCCGCCAAGCAGAGAGCCCGATGTGCGGCTGGATCCCAGGACCCCGTGATCATGACCTGAGCTGAAGGCAGACACCCAACGCCTGAGCCACCCAGATGCCCCAACAAAAGCATTTTAAATCGTAATCCTTTTTTATGTTTTCATTCATAAAACCACAGACACTGAAGCATAATTCATAGCTCAATAAAAACAAACCAAAACATTCTGAAAATGTAGAAATATGTTTGAAATAATAGAACTTAATTTGTATGATAAATAAGGAAAGTAATTACTCTTTGCCACAGAAATGCATTGTAATTCACTGGTCTTGTGAATTTGAAATTTCTAAAAGGCATATTGAGTTGATGCTGTTACATGATACCAATTAGATTAACTCTTTCTGGACTTAACTGTTTTTGGCATCACTTTTGCTTTGCTGAAACTAGTCATCTTTAATTTTATTTGTAAATAAATTATTATGTAAGATCTTTATGACAGTGATTTTATCTGTTTTTCTTGTTTTGTTTTGTTTTTAAGTAGCATCTCCCTGGACCCTCACATGGGTCTAGTATATAAAAGCCACTCATTAAATATTTGCTAAATTAATGAATTCATTTAAAAGCCAGATCATGATTTTTAAAAAAGTATGTAACAACCAACAAAGATTAACTACATACAGTAGAAGAAAAAAGAGAATCTAAGTTATGTTCTCTGGGCAGACATACTGTATGCCAAATATTAAGAAAATCAAAAGGAGCCATCACAGTCATCAATAATGACCTTGTATTCCATGTAAACGTTGACGAAACCTTGGTTTTTGTGTATGAAAGCAAAATTTGCTTGGCATTTGCGATGATATTGCATAACCATTAAAGATAACATAGATTGTGGGGCGCCTGGGTGGCTCAGTGGGTTAAAGCCTCTGCCTACAGCTCAGGTCATGATCCCAGGGTCCTGAAATCGAGTCCCGCATCGGGCTCTCTGTTCAGCAAAGCCTGCTTCCTCCTCTCTCTCTCTCAGCCTCTCTGCCTACTTGTGAACTCTTCCTGTCAAATAGATAAATTAAAAAAAAAGATAACATAGATAGTGCTAATGTAGAACTTTCTGTGATAACACAATTAAGATGCAATGACCAACACACTGCAGAACACCTACTTTGGAAAACAGCACAGTCTTTTGCTTCGGAGAAATAGTTCAGTACCTCTTTCTTCAGCATACACCACAGTGAGTCCAAAAAGTAAAAATTTCAAAACACATCTTCATGAAGAGTTTTCCATCATTTACACACCTGACCAAAAACATATGGACAAAAATATACATACTCATTACCAGCAATCCTATAGCTGCTGAGCAGAGGCCCTGACCATAGAATTGTCAAAACAGCTTTAATGTTGCTACAGTGTCTTAATAAGAAATATCATGTTTCTCCTTACAGTGCAGATCTGTATACATCTTGAGAATATAAGAGAAAGCTATCTGAAACATGGCATCTGCCAGGATTCCACAAAATCTCGATCTAACTCTCCTTACGTGAACAAAAGGTATCTTCATATATTTATTAAATATAGGTTTTAATTTAATGCCAAGTGGCCAGCATTGTATCAAATGGCTATAGAGAGTTCAAAAGAAGTTTAAAACTTGGTAGTTGCCTCTAAAAATCTCAAATTCTAACCAGAGAAATAAGATTTACATACATATAATGGTCATTTGTCAAATGTACAGAAATAACAAAAGCCTCACAACATACTGATTCTTTACTATGAGACACTCACTTTACCAAGAATTTTTATTGCCTTTTCTGATTTCATTTTCAAAAAATACAATGAGATTGATTCTATTATTATTACCTTCACTTTACAGATGAGGAAAACCTAAGTTCCTTGAAACTAAATATACTAGCTAAGATCATTGGCAGAATTCAATCACCATCCAGGTCTTGAAAGATGGTGCTACAAAACGCTACAACAACATCCTAAGACTGTGGCTTAAAGCAGGCAGCAGAAGGAGCATTCTGAGAAGAGTCAACATGTGATTTATGCATCTGGAGGGGGCATTAAGAAAAGACTGAACAATGGCCCAAGGAATTACATTGACTAGCACGGGAAGTGGAGGACTAACATACAAGTCCTAGAAGAGTAACAGGGTATAAAAATGTGTTTAAAATACTACCATGGTAACTATGTTAAGATAGATGATCATTTTGAAAGGCTGAAAGAGATTTATGGAAGTCAGAGAATGTTGAAAGAACTGAGTGAATTAGACCCAAGTAATCATTGCAGAAATGGAGGGAAAAAAAGATTAAAAATCCAAGGAATATTTGATATAATAAGGCTTTTGCTGCCTAGCTAAATGTAAATACTTTACAGACTGGGTGAATTTCCTGGAAGACAGACAACTACATCATAATTAACAGGGTCTTCATGCAGGAAAGGCATTATGTCAATCTGGTCAACTCCAAAGGTAGAAGAAGATAAAACTGCCTTCTAGAAATTACTAGGCAAATAATAATAATAATATAAAATAAATAAATTCTAGTGGAGCTTTCAAATGGGAAATGGAGAGTTTAATATGTATAGAATTGCAGTCATGAAGGCTTTTTGGAAATTGGTTTCACACAATCTGGGTATACTTACCCTACTTAACTGTACACTTAAAATGGTTAAGATAATAAATTTTACGTTGTATGTATTAATCACACTTAAATAACAGATAAAAAAAACCCTTTAAAGTGGACTGTATCATCCTGTTAGTTAGTAACACTTGTTTTTCTAAGTACTTTGGTAAGGAACATGATATAGCTTATGTTATGGAGGAAGCATGGCATTAAGCAGAAAGTGGAATCTGAAACTTTGGAACGTTCTTTCCAAATTCAAAAGTTGAGCATTTTATCACTGAATTTTTCTTCTGAAGGTTTACATGTCATATCAAATTCTTGTAGGAGTAAGCGAACAAAGGAGATTGGCAACTTTAGAAAAACCATTTCTCCAAAAAGAGACAACAATTTAATCCCATAAAAATATACAACCCCTTTTGCATCAGTTTCCTGGACTGTCATAACAAAGTACCACAAACTGGGTGGCTTAAACAGTGGAAATTTATTGTCTCACAATTCTGGGAGCTACAGGTCTGAAATTAAGGTGTTGGTGGGCCCTGGTCCCTCTGAAACTTGCAGAGTCCTTCTAGCTTCTGGTGGTTTTGGATTCCCTGGCTTGGAGCTACACAGCTTCATCCTCTGCCATTGTCATCACATGGCATTCTCTCTATGTCTCTGTGTCTTCACACAGGTCTTCTTACAAGGACATTGTAACCCTATTTCCAAACATGGTCACATTCTGAGGTGTTGGGGGTTAAAACTATAACATATTGAGAAGGGGGATATAATTAAACTCATATGCACAAGATACTGTCCTGAGTAAAATTTTTACTGGATGATGACCTTATAATAGATGGTATTTCTGTCTTATTTTCCACTGTAGGAGCTCTAGCACCTGACCCCAAAAAGTAATTAAGAAATATTTATTAGATAAATGAATAATTCAATGTTGTCTATGAGCACAGATTGAAATCATAAAGCTGGTAGATACTTTTGGAAGTCTAATGCCATAGCCCCAACAACAAGCTTCAGAACTTAGTAATTTAATATGTGAATCACTAGCATTCCTCACCTTTTTATCTAGCTGTGATACCTAGACTTATCACAGAAAACATTTGTAGGGTGATGAGCACTCTCTAGATACCACTTTCTATAAAAAGATGAGCTATAATAAGTTTCTAGGAAAAAAGTCTATTCCAGTAGTGAGGAGTTCAGTTTCCACCATAGAGCTATCCCAAAATGTGACAGGAAATTTCAAAGAAAAATGACAGGGTAGCCCATTAACTATGGTGTAAGTAAACCAAAGTGAGGTCATCACAAACAAGCGGTTGAAGAAAGGCTTTCTATGAGCCACTGATTAACATTTTCAAGCAACTTGCCACAATTGTAGAAAATAGACTGATCAAAATGACATCCAGCTATAAAGAAAATTCTTTAGGCATGTCTCAGAATAAACTGTAACAACATACTCAAATTGCAGCCAGCAGAACAAAACAAATGACAAATGTCAGGTTACACACAATGTAGGGGTGACAGGTAGTTCTGTACTGTCTTTCCAGGCTCATCCACACACAGAAATACTATTGTCACCATTAGTAGACTGTCCGGAAAAGAATAGTAACATGCTCAGAAAGGCATTTCTCAGACACTTCTACAATGTACAAACCTTAGAGGTATTTATTTCCACATATGCTTAACAAATTGTGGGCGTTCACTCAGTCTAAAGAAGCTGATAGCTCAGTATCTCGAAATAAGATCCACACGCTCTGTAAGTTTTATGTCAGCATTTGATCCAAAAAAATTCATATGGCAGAAGAAAAATCAACATTGTCCTCAACCATCAGGGTAGAGTAGCTTAGAAGAACCTAAGTTGGTGTCTTCACAATAGTCAAGAGATACTCATTCTCACAACCTAGCTGTCTGACCTGGCACAAAGGACTTAGACTTTTGATCCTTTGCTTCTTTACCTCAGAAATGAGGGACAGTAGACCGGTCAGTGCCTCATACTGGTGGTGTGCAGAACTGAAGAGACTGTCCTAGATTTGTTGGCTTATAAATCACCCCTCATGAGAAATATTCTATTATCTTAGGGATAATGTGAACAGACAACAAATATTTTTCAGACTTGCCAAGCAGTGGCCTGGAGATATTTTGCCCCCTCCCACATGGTGTACACTCACTAAGCACAAGAGTATTCTAGACAAACATGCATGATCTGCATGTGTGCAAACACTTGTCTAGGACATGTTCACTTTTAAAACCTGTTTTATTTTCAAAATAAATGTTAAATTACAAATAGCAATGAGACACCTAAAACAGAAGCATGTCCTCATATCATGTTATTCATTAGATCAGATTGCCAGCTAAGTCTTTAAAATCGCTTGTTTTAGAGATATTTTAGTTTAGTGTCACTGGTTAGAAAAGGATTTAAGCTAAAATGATGAGATAGTACCTTCTACAATTGGACTCAGCACAAGGTCACAAACAAACAAATGATAACTACTGACCAGTAACTAAAATCAATCCTCAGGGAAAATCCTCAAGAAAAATGTAATTTTTGGGGGGCGCCTGGGTGGCTCAGTGGGTTAAGCCTCTACCTTCGGCTCAGGTCATGATCCCAGGGGCCTGGGATCGAGTCCCGCATAGGGCTCTCTGCTCAGCAGGGAGCCTGCTTCGCCTCATCTCTCTCTCTGTCTGTCTCTCTGCCTATTTGTGATCTCTCTCTCTGTCAAATAAATAAATAAAATCTTTAAAAAAAAAAAAAGAAAAATGTAATTTTTTTAGCATTTTGTACTGAAGTATATTTGACATGTTGACAAAAATGGACACATAAAGTACATTATCTGAAAGATTTTGACATATTTATGTATCCATAAAACCATCACCATATACACCACATATATATGTGTGTATGTATATGCTTATATACCAGGAAAAGTGGCATATTTTTATTGCTGAGTAGTATTCCAAGGCATAGATATACCACAATCAGTTCATCCATTCCAAAGCTGGTAGACAATTTACTTATTTCCAGTTTGGGCTACTACAAATAAACCCACTATGGATATTTGTGTACATTTATATTTTATATAAATAAAATATACAGTGTGGTATATATGCAGTGTGGTTTCTTGGTTTCTGTTCTACTGGGTAAAACCTGAGTAGAATGATTGAATCACATATAGGTATACTTTTAAACTCTTGAGATTTAACTCCTAAGACAAACTGTTTTCCAAATTTTACATTCCTGGTGGCTATATTTGAAAGTTTCTCTACATGTTCACCAATATTTGACATGATGAGTCTTCTCCATTTCAGCCATTGTAAGTGCGTAATGGTGTCTCATTGTGGTTCAATTTGTATTTACCTAGTGACTAAACATTGAGCATATTTTCATGTGCCTAACATCCACTGTAAAGCTTTATTATATAAAGGGTATGTTCAATCTTTGACCATTTTATGTTGATTTTTTTGTTCATGAGTTCTGAGAGCTTTTTCCTTTAGCATTTGCATGGCTATGTGCAAATTTTTCCCAGCCCATGCTTGCTTTTTCATTCCTTTAATAATACAGTTCAAAGAACCAAAGTTTTAAATCTTCATGAAATTCAGCTTATCAATTTGTTTTTTTATAGATCATGATTTTGGTGCTATACCTGAGAAATGTTTACCTAATCCAAGGTGACAAAGGTTTATGCATATGATTTCTTTTAGGAGTTTCATAGTTTCAGGTTTACAGTTACTATCATGATTTTTTTTTAATTTTGTTTATTTGACAGAGAGAGATCACAAGTAGGCAGAGAGGCAGGCAGAGAGAGAGGAGGAAGCAGGCTCCCTGCTGAGCAGAGAGTCCGATGCGGGACTCGATCCCAGGACCCTGAGATCATGAGATCATGACCTGAGCTAAAAGCAGAGGCTTAACCCACTGAGCCACCCAAGTGCCCCATGATTTTTTTTTTTTTTTAACACTCAGACTCGAAATTTTCCAAAGCCATTTGTTGAAAATACTAACCCTTTCTCCACTGCTTTCTCTTTGCATCACTATTAACTGAATACCAATGACATTAACAAACAGCCTACACATGATTTTATTTAAAATACATGTACTAGTGAAAGTTTGGAAATACATACAATAAAAGAAATAAGTGTACTAACATGTTAAATGTATTTATTTTGATATTGGATTTGTGGATGCTTTTCACTTTGTTGTGAATATATACATATTTATAAATATAAAATATTTATAAATAAATATAAATATCTATATATAAGTATATAAATATATATTTATAAGTAAATATAAAATATTTATAAATATGTATATATTTACTTTCAAAATTCTATACAATGAATATGTACTTTTATAACAGATAAAAATTATTATCACTATTTATAAAAGAAATCCAAAACTTTCATTTTAATTGACCAAACATTTATTGGGAAATACTTGATGAGCATCATGATTAATGCTGGTGTTAAAAAGAAAAAGAAAAAACTCCCACAATCCTACTTTCAAGATAGTATAAGAAATCAGACCTGATGTACTATGGCTCAGGAAAAACAAGCATTTTCAACAAATATAAAAAATAGTAAAAACTGAACTCAAACTCCCTTTGTGGTTAATCCACATAAGACTGCATTCATTCATAAATATCCAAAGTAGTTCATATATCAGGTGCTAATTCAAACAGCAAAACTTGTAGTTTTCCTCAAATTATGCCTGTTAGAATTTTGTAATCTCTTACTAGACTTTTGCCAAGTAATACATTAAACATGATTATTGCAATAGCTGTCACCCAACCTGATTTTCTCATATGCAGTGCACTGAAATGTTACAGCCTGTATGATCTTAAAGTCTAAAAAGCACCAGTTTAAACACATATATGTATATGAATGTGTGTGTTTGTGTGTGTGTATACATATCCATACATATGTATATATAAGTATACATACATATAGAGAGAGGGATAAGAAAAAGAAAGAGGAGGAAGAAGAGAAAAAGAGTGATGGAGGGAGAGAGGCAGAATGGGAATTTTAAAACTTGTGTTGGCTGAAGAATTGTGTGAATGTTTGCTGGCTATTGTTGGGATTATAAATATGAGTCAGACAATGACTAAAACACCAATGAATCTGAAATCTTAGGAAGATAACATTTTACATAATACAAATTAGAAGTCACATAATGCAGACAAGCATACAGCACTAAGTTTTGAGTTCCCAAACTTTAGAGTGAGAAACAGTATTCCTGGAAGCAATAACTATTTCTGACTTGGTTGATCTGGTTAGGTTTTCTGGTTGAATTATCATCTGAGCTGCAGTTGTGATGATCATTTACTCCCTATGAAGTCAGCAGAAATCCTCCATAACAAAAGAATATTAAATAATACAAACACAGTTTCTTATGGAGGGACCATACAGCACAGAAGGCCATCTATACAAATAAATTTTTTTTTCCACACTTGACCTTTAAAATCTGACAAAGACTCTCCCTTGACCAAACTTGAGTATCCTCTGAACTTTCTTCTCAACGAGGCCTCAGTCTCAATGAGCCCATCCTGTCTTGAACTGCCTACCCCCATCTTAGTAAGAATCTTGCTAAGTCAATTTAGTGAGAATCCCCCCACACACTTGAGATCTGATCAAATTCTTATCCATTACTCTTTATGTCTAAGCCCTGGGCCTGTCTTCAGCAAGAAACTATCAAATTAGTTTAGCAAGAATGTTCCCATATTTGCTGTTTCAACTTAGTCATTTTTCATCCACTGACCTCTTCCACTTTATTCATTGGCTATAAATCCTCAGCTGTCTTTGCTGTGTTTGGAGTTGCGCCCAATCGCTTTCCCCATTGCAACATCACCACTGCAAAAGTCTTGGATAAATTTTTCCTTACCATTTTAACAAATTTCAGAATCCTTTTTCTTGCTTTTCAGTTCTGAGGGACGATCCAAAAAACCAGTCAGTAAGGATATGTCTTGCTTTACACCCAGTGTATAAATTTTTTTACCCTGTAATTTAACTTTGTAAATCAAGTTCTATTTTTATTTTACAGGAAAAACTGTGTAGTTACTCAACCAGTGTTCATTGAAACCTATCTATAATCCCTAAAGGGTCTGAGCTCACCATATTCCCAAACCAACAAGTTAACTTGCCATTTCCATTGATGCTGGCAGAAGACATGAGACTCCTGGATCAGAAACAAAGGACTTTTATTATTTATGGCACATCATGTAGCAGGAACATCATCATATTTGTAGCAGTTTCCCTTTTCTCCAGGTCCTATGGAGGTGATACAGATGGATCCAAATGCCTACATATACAGGGAGCTGCCGTAGAAGACAGAAACTGACAACTTAGAGAACCCTGAATCCTTCACAGTATACAGTAATCATGCCTGCCCCTTCCTCTGGGGGGAGACCATGTCTTTTCAAAGGTGTTCACTATTCAGACCTCCTTTAAAAGATAGTCTAGAATAAAGACCCATTAGTTCTTCACTTACAAAACATACATAAATGTGACAGATCTTGGAGAACTGTCTCCCAGTACCACATTGAGTCTACCATTACTGGAATCCTGTTAAGCATATAAGACTAAGTAATTTATAAAAATGTTCATTTTCACACATGATTTTTACAAAGTCTGAGATACACTTACACAAAACACTAATTTTGTTAACCAAAGAAAGTCAGAATAAATCCCTTTTTTATATAAATTCTTGCTAGCAGAAGAAGAACTGGTTTGTTGGATGGAAAAAAATAAGAGGAAGCATATTTAATTTCTTAAGTCAGTTTCAATTCTGCTCTCCATCCATGTTGCTTCTCTATAACTTTCCCTCTATTCTTATTACCTAAAAGGTAAAAGGAAAGCACTTACTGGGTGTCGGCTTCTGTGCCAGGCATCATAATCAATGCTCTTTCTGCTCCTAATGGTTTAACCATTCTCTCTAGCTTCAAACCCCATATTCTACATATAAACCTACATATCATGCAGAACCTTAGACTTAGCAAAAACAAAATATCATTCCTCCATCCATGACACGAAGCCTCTGACTCAAGCAGATTTGAATTTTACTGATTAGACATTAGAGAACAGTCAAAGGTTAGCCAGGTATTATCTTTATGGTTTGCAAACATTCTCACAAAGGAGAGCCAAAAGGAAAAGAAGGAAGGAATCCATATGCATTCATTCATTCTCTCTCTCTCTCTCATCTTTATATTGTGATAAATAATACATTAATGGGAACTCTCAAATCTGCTCTCATTTTCTTGAGATACAGATTACAAACTAACGTTTAAAGCTTAAATTTTACATTTTAAATCTGAATAAATTTAGAGAAGCATCCTATTACATTGACAAGAACATAAACTCTACAGATCGGGGCAGGATCTAATAGGTTTAAGACTACTAGCAGTGCCTGGGTGGCTCAGGTGGTTAAGCATATGACTCTTGATTTCAGCTCAGGTCATGATCTCAGGGTCATGAAATTGAGCCCTGCCCTGATCATGAAGCCTGCTTACGATTCTCCCTGTCCCCCTGCCCTTCTTCCAACCCCACACTTGTGCTAGCTCTTGCTCTTTAAAAACAAAACAAAACAGGGACACCTGGGTGGCTCAGTTGGTTAAGCAGCTGCCTTCGGCTCAGGTCATGATCCCAGTGTCCTGGGATCGAGTCTCACATCGGGGTCCTTGCTTGGCAGGGAGCCTTCCTCTCCCTCTGCCTCTGCCTGCCTCTCTCGCTCACTCTCTCTCCCTCTATCCCTGACAAATAAATAAGTAAAATCTTAAAAAAAAAAAATTTAAAAACAAAACAAAACAAAAAACAAAGAACAACAACAAAAAACACCTACTACAAACCTTTGTACTTTTTTCCTTTTCATCTATTTTCCCAGTCCAGGATAAAATATATTTTTCAGTAACTGAATTTAAATCTAATAATATGGAAAAAATTAATTGAAAAGAAGACTAAGTATTCAAATTCTCCACTTACTTTTTTAATCAAATTGAACAACTTCATTTGTGGTTTTAGCATTGCTTTTGCTTATCCATCTCTCCTACCATTTCTTTTTTTTTTTTTAAGATTTTTATTTATTTATTTGACAGACAGAGATCATAAATAGGCAGAGAGGCAGCCAGAGGGAGAAGAGGGGGACAGGGAAGGAGGGGTGAGGAAGCAGGCTCCCTGCTGAGCAGAGAGCCCCATGCAGGGCTCCATTCCAGGACCCTGCGATCATGACCTGAATGGAGGGCAGAGGCTTAACCCACTGAGCCACCCAGGTGCCCTTCTCATATCATTTCTTAAACATTCAAAATATTACATAAATTTTTCAAATGTATTTTTTGCTTTGCTGTTAGTCAATGTACAGGGATTATTTCTGTACAATATGTATGAGTTTAAATATTTCCTTTTGACATTGCCCTCTTTGAATTATAACAAAGTTGGATGTCAATGTCAAGTTTACAAGATTTTAACAGTGACCTATGTTCCTCATACTACGGCAAAAATGAAAACCTGTATTCAGTAGTCAAGATACCATCAATAATGTTTTTGTTTGTTTGTTTTAAAGATTTTATTTATTCGATAGATAGAGCACAAGCAGGGGGAGAAGAGGAGAGAAGCAGGTGCCCAACTGAGCAGGGAGCCTAATGCCTGGCTTGATCCCAGGACCCCAGGATCATGACCTGAGCCAAAGGCAGACGTTTAACCAACTGAGCCACCCAGGCACCCCAATAATGTTTTAAAATACATTTTAATTACATAATTTCTAGATTAATCCTTAGGGTATAAGAAATTGAAAGTGTGCAGGGGTGCCTGGGTGGTTCAGTTGGCCCTGCATTGGGCCCCCTGCTCAGCAGGGTCTGTCTCTCTCTCCCTCTGCTGCTCCCCCTGCTTGTGCTGGTGCCTCTGGGGAGCACCTGCATGCTCCATCTCTCTCTCTCTCCTGCCCTCTCTTGGTCAAATAAATAAAATCAAGGAAGGAAGGGAGGCAGAGAGGAAGGAAAGGAGGGGAGAGAAAGGGTGCAGAACACATTGGCTTTGCCAGGAAGCACCCAGAGCAAGGCAAGGTTTGCCCTGGTCTACCCTTCTCAAATGCACAGACTTTCAAATGCTCTGAAACAAACTACCAGAGCTCAGCTATTTAACAAAATCTAGCACTATCCTAAAAATAGAAATAGTTTTGATGTGGGATAAATATGAACAAAGTGTAAGAGATCCATAATTATAAATTATAATTGATTAAAGCTATAAATAAGTTTGAGAATCCTGGGAATCCCTGAAATTTTGGAGAGGTCTTAGGACATAATAGATGAGAGCCTGTGCTCTAAAGTCAGACAGCTCTGGGCTTGACTTTCGATGTGTATGCTATTTACTATGGGATGTTAGAAAGTTAGTAAAAAGACTAAAATAATACAAAAAAACACCTATTGCAGTATTTCAAGAATGTTAGCTATTATAGTAATGATGATGGCAATGATGAGAGAATGGTGTTTTATGGCTAGTTTGGGGTCCAGGTAAGTAAAGAACACTAGAACAGATCCTGATTTTCATTTTTATGTCACAAGTCTATGTCTATTTAACTACCATTTCATTTTTCACTGAATTTAGTCAAAATTGACTCTTTGTGAAATGCAACCCAAGTCAGATTTCTTGGGGTTTTATTTACAGATCAGTCACCTCAAAGTAAGTTTCATGTGATTTATAAATAATTTAGGAATTTACTCTAAGGAAATAATCAGAGACAGTCATAAAGAATTATGTTCAATAATACTCACATCAATGATTTTTAATGCTTTAGAACAATGTACATGAATAAAATATGGGACTGGTTACTAAATTATAGAATATATAAATATATGAGAAAGTGGTCTCATTCTTGAAAAATGATACTCATGCACAGAATATAAAAGTTTTTTTAAAAAAGAGAGAAAAGTTACAAAACAATTAGGATAGACTGAGAATATTCATTCATTTTCATACACACATATACATGTATGTGTGTTATATGTATATATATGTTATATGTATATATGTATATATAACACACATACATGTATATGGATATACATCTGGAAGTTAGTGGGTTTTTTACTTAGAGCTACTGTAGTAAAGAACAATTTTTAGTTTCTTCTTTATATTTTCTAAATTCCTAACATAAGAAAGGATTACCTTTATTATCAAAAAATAACATTCTTAAGTTGACTGCTGTCCTACTACATTAGTTTGCATATATTAAGTAAAATGTCCTGGGACACAAAGAAAAAATTTTGTGAGTACATCTTTCTAGGCTGAAAAGTTTGACTCGGTAAACCTGTTTCTTCAGGATGAGTCAGTGTTGCGTTATGTTATAGAAAAACTATTTATTTAAAAGTTAAATCATGTTACTTACAAAACTATAAATTCTACCCACCAGCAAATTGCCCTTTGAGGCTCATAATGATACATCCATAATTCTCTTCTAACCATCAAACCAAGCAAGTTTCAAGACTCTCACATCTAGTAAAGTGTGGGGGGATAGAAATAATAGAACTAGTTTTCCTCTCTTTCTGTAGCAGAATCTTTAAAGGCTTAACACTAATAAGAAGATAATAATAATATATATGAGAGTTTTCATTTATTGAATACTTCCATAGTACATAGCAGTGCTTTAAGATGTTTTGTTTTCAGATATTACCTTTTTTCATCTCAACTCCATGAGGTAGACATTTACTATCATTACCACTCAACAGATAAGAACACTAGGCTACATTAATCTTGTGGGAGGTGACCCACAAAATAAATGGCAGAGTTGGATTTTGGAATGAGGTCTTTCTTTTACTGAAGCCCATTTTCCCTAAATAATATTGTTTCCCTTAACTATTAGCTTACTTCCCAATTATCACTTCACTTCCAAAATATTTCTGGGAAACCAAACCTTAATATATGTTACTTTAATGCAAGAATAATCCAAAAGCTGAATCAAGAATTTTAGAAAAGATTATTTTCCTCCCCCACTATATTAGTTTGTTAGGATTGCCATAACTAAGTATCACAAACTGAGGGACTAAAACAACAGAAATTGTCTCAATATTCTGGAAACTGGAAGTCCAAGATCAAGGTATCTGTAGAGCCATGCTCTCTCCAAAGATCTGTTGCAGGCTTTTGTAGGCAATTCCTTAGCTTGTGGCAGCATTAAACTCCAATCGTCACACCATGTTCCTCTGTATATGAGTCCCTTTTTATAAGAACTCCAGTTCATGTTGGATAAAGGTCCACTCTACTTCAGTATGACCTCATCTTAACTAATGGCATCTAAAGCAGACCTATTTACAAATAACATCACATTCCTAGGTAATAGAAGTTGGCATTTCAGAATATGAATTTTGAATGAACATAATTCAACTCATAACACTCACCATATCATATCCCATTTCTGCTCTAAATATTTTAGGAGCATGTAGCTATAAAAGGTTACAGTAGACTGCCAAAGGAATGGGCACCCCCGCACAAAAAATTAAGAATAATGTTGTATAATGTGACACATAACAACAAAAAAAGTTCAAGACTAAGGTCTCCATGGTTCTTAAATTTAGGGAGCCTAAAAATCACCTGGGAAGCTGTACTCAGCTCTAGTAAGTACTTCACAGAGGCATGATTACTTCATGCTATATCTTTTAAGACTTGATATCTATGTTATCAATACCATTACCCCAATCTTAAAGCAAAATTTCAGTAATACCTTGAATGTTATGTTTGTTCATACTTAAAATGCCTTTTTTTAAATAGGGAGTAAGGGTAAGGGATCATATTCTATATTTTGTATTTTTCACAGTGCTTAGTAATAGCACTTACAAGTACTATGTGATAGTACTTGATATAGATGAATATTTTATTAAATGGATTGATGGATGTGTATTTCAAGATGTTCTACTTGATTCCATCTCTAATGTCTACTAGCCTTATGTGTAGGTAACCCCCTTGAAAGTATGGGCCTGGTTCACTATCCTATGGAATCGCTGATTGTTCAAATTTCGTTTTCTGTATTTACATTACAGATTAGTTGACATAATCAGATGATTTGTTCTACTTCTAAGTGAAAAATTCATTAGTCTACTAATAGAAATATTTATATTTAACCTCCTAACACTAAGAGAAGAATGGTCAAGTTCTCAGACTCTGAAGCCAGTCGCCTGGGCACAAATTCCAGATCTATTAATTATTAGCTATGTGAATACTTGATAAATTATATAATCCCCTAGGATTTATTTTCCTTACTTGTAAAATAGGTATAACAATATGCTTACTTCATAGGATTATTGTGAAAATCATGAATTAATGGAACACACATACATCAACATCTTTTAGCACATGGTAAGACGTTATAAGATTTACAGTTCTTCATAGTTAAAGAAAATACTGGTAGTGAGAATATATTTACCATATGAAAGCGGTCCTAAATACTGATGTCTCTTATCCAAATGACTTAGAAAATACTAACTCAATTTGTAAGAGTACTATTTAAAATTACATATTTTAAAGATATTATGTCTCCAAAATTTTAAAGTCCAATTCTTCTTTTTAAAATTAATATATGAAGAAACTTTGTAATACTTGTTAGAATTAGTTCCCCATAGAATAAGACATGGTTAGATACGTATGCTAACATATATGCTTCAGAATTGTAACATCCATTTTACCCATAAAAAGGGCCCTTTTCTAATAACAAATGTATAGCTGTACTGACAACCATCTGCCCATTTTAGGGGCAGAACAAAAGTCTAATATGCAAGGAATTAAGACCTTGTTTTTAAAAAATTACCTCTTATAAATTCCTTAATATCAAGTATTCTTATAACAATTCAATAATATTGCCAAATTGTGCTTTGCCCATCCCCAGATGTCTGAGCAATCATAGTTCAGGGTGAAAGAAGGAAGCTAAACTTGACAAATCCCAGAAGCTTCTATGATTATTCAATGCATAATTATGGATTATAACTCAAATTTATTTTTGTTTTAATCTGACTAGTTATTTGTGTAAACCCAGGAAATCTTAACATTACAGCATCTTTAATTCAACAAACCCATTCAATACATAGTCATTTTAAGGGCTTTTAGGCTAAGCCCAAGACTACACACTGAATATACAACATGCCCTATCTCTGTGGGATGTTCAGTTAAACTAGGCATACAGTAAACAGAAAATTAAAAGACACTGGGGTGAGAGTCATGATTTCAGTGACTGCAAAGCACTATAGAAGCACTTAGAAGGGACGGCCCCTGAGCAAGGTGTTAGTGGTCTAGGAACTCCTTTCTGGAGGAAGTTATATCTGAACTGAGGTCAGGAGGAAAACCAGGAGGTCATAAAGTGAAATGGAGGGTGGGAAACATGGCCTGAAAGACACAAGAGAGAGTGTTGGTTTAAAAAAAAAAAAAATCCAAGAAGTTTAGTTTGACAGGGGGGTTATGATTAAGAAAAGAAATATAAAGAGGGGATCCTCAGGAAATAAGCAGGCTCCAGGTTATGAATGGTCTTGAAATCCAGAGTGTACATTTTGAACTTTGGGGGTATATATGAAGCCAATGAGGGATTTTATTAAAAGAAGTGCCATATGATAAGACTAGAAAATTCGGTCTCTGAGTTCCTGCCTTTAGATATTGAGGCAATAGAAAAAAAGGTGAATATCTCCTTCATAGCCATGTTCATCTACTGGAAAATAGCTAGGACATAGGATAACCGTGTAATTTGCCACTCACAAATAGTTGTGATGGAACAAATATATACTGGGATATAGGGTCACCTTAAATTTAAAGCTCTTCTCTAAACCTTCGTCCAGCCCACTAGTTGTTTTTTAATCTTATATAAAACGCAGGAATCAAATTCCTAAGTATTTTTATATTAAAAAGTCTTTACTTAGGGGTACCTGGGTGGCACTGTCAATTAAAGGTCCAACTCTTGATTTTGGTTCAGGTCATTTTCTCGGCGTCCTGAGATGGAGCCCAACAATGGGCTCATGTTCAGCAGGGAGTCTGCTTGAAGATTTTCTCAATCTGCCCCTCCCTAAAATCTGCCCACTCTCTAAAATCTGCCCACTCTCTGAAATAAATCAATCTTTTTTTTAAAGTACTTACTTTGTTGCTGTCTATCTCAGAATTTTTCCTAACACAATGTGTCTTGGTTATAATGGATCATTTCTCTAATATATAGAGATCACTTTCAATTATTTCCATCTCTGAGGTGTTAGTCACAGAATTATTAGTCAGTTGGTCATAAAAGACAGGAACTATGCCGTTCTAGATGAAATAACGTACATGTCTGAGTACTCTCTAGGTGAAGAAGCCAAATTATGTTATTTTTATTGTTGTTTCTCTCAATTCTCTAACATATATAGTTAGTTATCACCATATTTCACAAGAAGAAAATGAGAAATTGGACAATGGTAGAAGGACTGAAATTTGTATTTGTTTCTAAATTGTTCTTGATTATTTATTATTAGCTACCAAATGAAGTTGTTTCTTAGAAATGATTACTTTTTCTTAATAAAATATTATAACAAAATATGGACATTCATTATAAACACCTGATTTAAAGTGGTAAGGACTCTTTTAGTTGTTAAAAATTTCTGAGGACGAATAGTGGTTTATTTATGAATTAAAATGTTACATTGACCTTGTAATGGAAGTTAGGTCAGCAGATAGGAGCTTTTTTGTTGTAAAGTATATTTTCAGGATACAAACAGTAAAAATCACTGAGACTAAAACACCATTTCTAAAATTACCTTCCTTTCCAAATACAGAACTATTATTTAAGTCAAAAAGGATAGCTGACATATTTTATATTTATCAGTGCTCAAATAAAATCCTTTTAAAGCTTTTTTTTCTTCCTCCTCCATTTGGATTCTGGCTATTATTAATTTTATTCCCCTTAAATTTTTCTTAAGATTGATACACTAGAACATCCTTCATCTGGGTTTAAGAACATATATAAGTAACTAGTTATATATAATTAAGTTTGGTTTATATTCTAAATGTTCTTACATTTAAAGCCACTACTGTGAGCCTCTCCAGTTCCTTGAAAACTTCAGTGACTTCTATCCCACTCTGTTTCAGCCATATGGGTCTATGCTCACACTCTAGTATTTGGCATCCCTTGATACTGAAGTAATAATTTTAAGTTTTTTAACAATTCTTTAAGCATTTTTCTAAATTTAATGTCTTCTTCCAGCTCCTTCACTCCATTACTTATGCTTTGCTCAATATTCAACCTCATAGAGATCTCTGAATCTTGTTCTCAGATTGCTTTATCACCTGACAATGTTTTTGTTTTTTTCTTTCCCTGTATGTATGTGATATCATTTTCCATTTGTTATGTAGGCAAAGTGAAAGGAGCAGTGTCACTGGCACGTTATGTATAATTATACACTCAGCCAGCCCAGCTGGAGACTCACAGTGTCATAGACTGAAGTCTGCAGTACAGATGCATCATGGATGTTAACTGGAGCTCAGGAGTCAATGACGGACTGTCACCAATCCTGAGCCCTTAGACCCCTTTATGTCCAATGTGAGATTGAGTTACCCCAAGTCAGTGTGTCAGCACCACTCAGACATGATCCCATAAAATATATACAGCACAGACTAGTAGGAGTGCATTGTTCATCTCCCTTGGAAACTGGACCCAGCCACAGAGCTTCAGGATAACTCCATAATCAAGAATCCTCTGGTTTTCTGGTCAACCCTATGTATGGAGTAGGAGAGTTGAGAAACAAATATGAGGGACCACAAAGCATTCACTCTAGCCTGAGGTATCTTGTCCAGATAGCAGTGCCAGCCCAACCAGTCCAAGGTGCCAGATGGGTCTTAGAAAATTCCATAAAAGGTTTTCCAAAATGTAACAACACCCTAAGACACAAGACTTGAGGCAGCCACACTTACCCAGGTCAAATGGAAGTACAGGATGCTGGTTTCAGAGAGGCAACAATCTAAGAGCACCTGGAAAGCAAGCTTCCAAGAATCTAAGGAAGTTGTCACTCTTCCAACCTGGCCTCAGAAATCCTACAGCATTACTTCTATCTCATTTTATTGGACACAAGAGTGTCACTGTGAGCAGACCAGAACCAAGGGAAGGAGAATTAGACTCCATCTCTTCATGGGAGAGGTCAAGACCACATTGCAGAAGAGCCTGTAGGATGGATGATACCATTATTACCACCTTTGGAAAATACACCATAACTTTAATTTTTCTCCATAGCACTTATAGTGTTTACTATAATTGCCTATCCACTTTTTTGTATTCTCCACGAGACTGTCAAATAATTGAATGACTAAGCACCAAACTTGCCCTTCACTCACTTTGATCCTATTGATGGAGGTAGTTAGTATGAGAAAATGAACACAAATGTCTGAAAATTAAGGGGAAACAATAAACAAATTCTACTGACTGGTATGCAATTAATCACATTTTTAAATGACTAAAAAGTATATGGTAAAATTGCTTATGTTTATGAGAAAAATCAACTTCTGTGGAGATCTGTCAAATTCAGTCCTTTACCATAAAACTCTTGTATAATACACAAACCTCTTCTATGCTTAGTTCAATATAACACAACAAGGAGAACACAGATGATAAACCTTTAAGCAGGGCAGTACGTGTGCCAAGGATGGTATTACTTCCCAAAGCCCAGGGAAGGAATGCAAAGACATCCTGAGAATAAGGAATTGAGCTGCTTTAATAACAAAAATGAAATTAATAGCTCTAACCTGTTTATCTATTCTCATTTCAGTCTGCTCCAGCTTACAATGTCTGGAAGTTTTCAGCCTCAAAAAAAGTATAGTACTTTATGAGTCTGTCATTTTTTTGCTTATCTTCAGTTGCTGAAAATCATTTTAAACTCATTCTTGTCATTTTGGATTTGCATAAGTGTCTTGAAAGAAAAGCCTAAAAAGGCAAAGGCTGATTTAGTGTGAATGAACATGCCATAAACCATTTCAAATCTTCTATCATTCATGTAAATCTTTCATGATTTAAAATTTTTCAACTTGCCAATAACAAGCATTCCAGTGTCTGACTGAATGTGGTAGCAAAGGCTGAGAAGGCACTTTCAGTAAAATCTTCCCTCCTGAGACACTTACAAGTTTGGGCGAGGGTGGTGAAAAAGGAACCTTCACTTCAGCCTGGAATTTGCAAGCTTAGTCTAAATATACGATATATACGCTAGTTGAGGGAGGAAGAAAACTCTACAGGGCTTCATTAACATACCAAGGGCAAATGCATTACTTGCCAGACAATGAGATGTTTTTCCCATTTAAATTCTGTCTATATCCAAATCAGTTTGCTAAAAATATGTTTGTTTAATTTAGTCAGGTCATTGATTGAAAAGATGGCTTATATAATTTAGTTTTCCTAAATCAGCCTTATTGTTTTTCAAAGACAGCATTTTTGTAGACCATCACTCACATAGTAGCTTTCCAACATGAAAGAGAGATTGACAAATCTCTAACTGGGTTGTCAACACATGGCACACAAAGAAAGCATCTGGGCTCCTAAGTACCAATTTTTATCAAACACAGTCATCTATTCACAAATTAACCTAATTCACTCCATACCAAATTCTTCACTTTAATTTGTGCCATAAAAAACCACCATTACAATTTCAATTAAATTTTTTAAAATCCCAACTTTTAGTACCTTAAAGGCATCACTCAGACTCTCCCACTATATTGACTTGACCCAAGTGTTGTTCCAATTTTTTAAAATAAGAGAAATTCCATAAAAGGAATTAACTAAAAGGAAACCCTGCAGAAATTTGGCAGATAATAAGAAGCAAATAATCTCTAAATAATAAGATAGTTGGATATCAGATAATAAGAAGCCTATCTCCAAAATATATATGTAAATTATATTCTTAAAGTTCAACTAAAAAATATAAACTATGTATGTAAATTATATTCTTAAAGTTCAAGTAAAAAATATAAATTCATTGATGGTGGAAGGTAACAATTTCTTTTTTTTTTAATTTCTTTCTTTTCTGTGTAACAGAATTCATTGTTTATACACCACACCCAGTGTTCCATGTAATATGAACAATTTCATTTTTAATGCTTATGACTTAGAACAGCATTGTGCTATGCTTTTAGAGTTCTTATTGATGGAAGTTCTTTAGTTCCATTTTGAGAAGAGGCCATACAGCTGCCTACAGAGACCATGGTGGGCACTGGAGACACTGGGTTTAATAAAGCTGATTTTCACTTCTGATGATAAAGAGAGCAGTCTCCTACACAGTTTGTATTAAGGATCGCAAGAAGGAAAGTGCCCAAAGCAGCTCTTTCCCCTGAGAGCCACAGAGACTACCATTAGAAGTGTATTGTTTGGGTTGGATTGTTCCTTTTACATTTTCCAATGTAAAAACCACACACATACACAAACCACACACATATACTCCAGTGACTGATGACTCATCTTGTAAACTCAGAACAATCATTATCCTCTGTCCCCACTCCCAGAGCTATGTATTATTTCCCCCAGAGAGATCCTGAATGCTACTATCTAAATTGACAAAGCCATGCAATATCTAAGTTAAGAGCCTAACATTTAGCAACATACCTAATCCTTTTAGTTCTTCTCTTACTGACTCTCCCACATAACTGAATTGCCCATAGCACTTGCTTCAAACCATCCAGATAATGGTGATGACTATACAACCTCATAAATATACTAAAAACCAGTGAACTATATACTCTTTAAAATGGTGAATTTCATAGTATATGAATTATACTTTAATTTTAAAAGAATATGTAGGGTCCCAGGATAAATACAAGGGCCATCAACAAATAGGTCAATGATTCTTAAGAAGCCTAAAATATATTGCAGTGTCTATTCTACAATCTTACCGCTAGAGTCGCTGATACAGCAAGACTGGCAGGTACCCTAGTGGTTTAAATTTTGGCTAGTACTAGAAGTGATCTTGGTGGAGGTAGTCTGCAGGACACCCTTGGAAAATACTAATACTTTTGCAGGAGTGGAAAAGAATGCTCAAGAATAAGAATTGGAGTGCAAACAGGGAAGGAACAAGGATGGAATTTGAGGGTGTGTCACTTTCATTTATAAACTATTCAGTGCTTATGAGTTCACTGATGCTTATTTATTAGAAGGATTTCACTATCAGAGGTTGAATGTTTATATTAAAACTGTCATTAGGAAACATTCTTTCAATTTAAAATAAGTGATATTAATGAGAAATGGTAGGCATCGGCTTAGCTTAGTGGGAAGACATGTTGACAGAAAAACCTTTTTTTTTTCCTCTCAAAACATACGACATAGGTGGCTTCCTATTTTCCCATGCCTAGGGCCAACTCTGCAATCACATTAGCCTTTGAGGTCTCAAAGACACAAATCTGACATTCAGAGTTCTGTAAAATATTGATTCTAAAACCTTTCATCAAGTAACTAAGAGTGTCCTTAAATCCTCGCTAGACTTTGGTGTAGTCTTCTCTCCCAGAAGAAAGAATAAAACAATCTATACAGATTAATGTGTACCAGGCCTGGAAAATTTGGAGTCAGTAACTAGACTTTCACTGAAGACTTGGTATGACTAAGTGGGGTTATTTGAATTATATGTTATGTAAATTGGTCTTAAGAGACATTTAAATAAGTAATAGAACTGCTTTCTTCTTCTTCTGCCATGTAGGTGAATTTTAATTTACCCTTCTAATATCATTACAAAAGCAATGAAGAATAATACATATTCTTGTTAATACTAATGTTAGGGACATTAAGTTATTAATTGCATATCTAGAGTATATTTAAAATGTTGCTAACTTACTTATGTACAGTAAAGATATATACTTCTATCTAAAATATCTAACAGTGCTTAATATTAAAACAGAGCATAATTTGTAATCACCCTTAACATATTACCTTTATAAAACACAGTCTATCATAGTTGTTTGGGGTTTCAATTGCAAAAGAAAAAAAAGGAGGAACAAGTTTCAAGAAGACAAACCTTACACTTTCTAAGAGCTACTGAAATCTAACTCTGAACCAGACAGAGCAATATTTTAACACAAAACTGTTTAAATCATAAATTAGTTTTGTTCCACGATTTTAAAAGAATCGTATATAGTTATTAAAAGTCATTTGTGATGGAAATTTTAAATGTTATTATTTCCCTACTCTTCTTCTTCCTTGCTGTTCATTTACCCGCTGAATATTAATCCCACAGTTTGGAATCACGTAACTAACGCAACCTATTTCCTTTGCTCTCCTTAACTGTGCTGTATGTAGCATTGAGATGTGTCAATTTTTGCCCTCTCAGATTAAGTGCTACTCCACTTAAATTCTACCATCAGCATTGTGAGCCTGGACTTGAAGTTTTGACAATCACAATAAAGATATAAATCCCTAGAATGGACAGGATATGTGATACTTTTTCAAAGTCATTCAACGGCAACAATTGAGTGGCCTCTAAGAAGTCAGCATTGTACTTGCCATTATACATACACAGATAGATATAATACAAACTCTCTCCACAGGGACATGACCTAGTAAAAATTATTAATGCTTTAGCACCGAGATGTACTAGAGTCCTGGGCTATGATGGATGTATGTAATAAAGACGGAAACAATGAAGAGAGTAGTTCTTTCCATCTGGATTAAAGAGAAGGACTCCTGAAAAGTTATACCTGAAAAAACAGTGTTGAATCTTAAAAATAATAAGTTATCTCTTATCAAATGAAGAAAGAGGATGTATCAAGCAGGATTCCACAAAGGAGATGGAATATTTCAAGGAGGTAAAGCATGAGGAGTTGATTTACAAATATCATTAATTTCTGAACAATTTCTATAGTTAAATAACCATTTGACAACTTTCAAGATACAATCACACTTGAATAGTTTATAAGAATGAATGCCATCTTTTAAATATCAACCCTGGGTTAAGCACTTCACTTACAACACTCTTGTAAAAATAGATATTCATTCATTCATTCATTCAGTATAAATTCAATGAGCCCCTACTGTTTGCTAGATATTGTTTGAGCCTTAAAGATACAGCTGTGAAGAAAGCAGTCAAGGTCCTTTCCTTCATGGGAATTTTATGGGAGGAGGCAGACATAAACAAGTAAATAAGATAATTTTGGCTAGTGACAGGCATAAAGAAAAAAATAACAGACTTAATGTGACCCTGTAATGGTGTGAAGGGACTACTTCAGGAAAGGCCTCTCTTAGAGAAAACATTTGAGATAACCATGAGTGATGAAAAAGAACCCAACTTGCAGGACCAGGAGAAAAACATTCTGGACAGAGGGAGAGTCATAACTGCAGAATGAGTCAGTATGTTTCAAAAAATAAGCAGAAGGCTTCATCAAGGGATGTGGAATGGGCAGTGAAGCAAGTTTAGGGTAGTAGGGATGCCATTGGATGATGTCCAAGAGGCTAGCAAAAGCCTGTCTCATTGGGCCTATGGGCCACGGTTTCTTTATCTCCTTTTGAGTAAAGTAAGATTGTCACTTGCTCTAGCCATATGGGTGGTAAGTGGCAAAGTCCATATTCCAACTGTGTTTGTTGGACTCAACCTATTTCACTAAATTAGGAGAAAAAGATTCTATCACTTCATTAAGTTTCACCCCTACCAAGTAGGTTAGAAAGTGTAAATTGACTTTTTTTTAAGATTATTATTTTTTTTTTTTCATTTTAGAGGGAGTGTGAGTGAGCGGGGTATGGGACAGAGGGAGAGGGTGAGGGAGACTCTCCAGCAGACTCCCCACTAAACACAGAGCCCAATACAGGGCTCCGTCCCAGGACCCTGAACTCATCACTTGAGCCAAAATCAAGAATCAGATGCTTAAATGACAGAGCCATCCAGGTGCTTCTAGGCTGAAATTCTTTTAAGAAGACAGTAAAATTGATAAATCATATACACTATTGATTTGTGCACTGTTACACATAACAGTTGTATCACATTATTGACACTCAAATTCTGCAAATGAAAAGCTATTTCACCATTTTTATGAAATAGTAAGGAATCATGACTAAGGAATTTCAAATTGTATTCCAAAATAAATAAGGAAGTTTTCAAATGTGACATTTGATCATCTATCTCACAACAGAGCTCAATTAAATTTTCTGTGATTCAAGTTAAAAAGATATATTAAAATCCTAAGGTATCATTTATGTAATGAGAATTTCCTCTGGTTAACCTGTTGGAATCTGAAGTCTCTAAAATACACTCATCTGCTTGGTGAATTTCAACACTATATGTGAATTAGGTGATTACATTGAGAAAAACTGTGATTGCTACATTTTCAAGCTCAGAAACATGTTGGGGGATGGATTGGAACAGGATGGATATGGAATGAAAAGATGTAAAAGGTAGGAAATTAGAGGATATTAAGCAATTGAAACTCATCTGAGTAAAAGCAAAAGCAGTTTTAGTGCAGTGTGAATCATTAAGTCAGTACTGAATGTCACTGGTTACTATAGAAACTTGGGTAATGGAAAATGAAAACAGCTGGATTTATGACATCCATAAATGTCTTAAACAGCTGCCTACTCACTGCCAATGAAGACTATTAAGAGTGGTAAATGGTGAGACTTTTACATACAAAATGTGGAAAAGAAAATGAGTAAATTGATAAACTTTTACGTTTTAAGACACAAATTAAATATTTTATTAATGAATGACCAAAAATAACTTTAAAGAATCAGTTTATTATGAGTTAAAAATCATAAAGCTTCTATGTATAAATTATTTTAATTGTTTCATTGAGTTGAATTTGATCTCCTACGGAACAAACCTGCAAAGTTTACTGTCAGCCAACTCTACACCAACTGCTTCAAATAACAAGAATGCAAAAGTGATGCATAGCATGATCTAGATGTTGAATCACTGTCTAAACTAACGTAGCATTGTGTGTCAACTCTACTATAAAAAACTGATGGTGATATATAATGATAATTTTAACTTAGAAAAGCAAAGTATCCATTTCTAGACCACAATAAACTACATATATTAATGTAATTTTAAAACTAACAAATGAGTGTTTATCTCAAATTTGTTATTCTCTTGATTTATTTTCTTCTGTCCCAAGGATCATGCATTCAGGATCTCATTTGCTTACCCGTGGACAACTGCAAAAAACCACCTCAACTGTTTTCTTCAAGCATTCTCCTCCAGTTCTTCCTCCAAACTGCCATGGGGGCCATCTTTCTAAAATATCACTTCACTTCCTGCTGAAACCCAGGATCCCCAAATCTATAGGAAACAAGTGAAACTTGCTCACTGAAGTAGACCTGTGTTTTTGTAACCTGGATCCAACCAAGGTTTTTGGTTTTGTCCTTTAAGAGTGAGATGACCCAATAGATGTGTGGCATACTAGGATACTTTTGATTGTGAAGGAAGGAGCTCTTCATAATTACCCTGGGACAACAAGCATAAGCAGACTGTCAAAGCAAATCAGGAAATAGGATTACTTTATTTAAGAATCTACACCGAAGACTTTTTAATAGTTTCTTTACTTTCCCAGGATGAATCAATTTCTGTCAATTTCTCTCTCTCTGGAACATTCTTTGATGTAGTAATTTCATATAGTATTGTGGACACCCTTATCATAGTTATTTCCCCTACTATGTACATATGTCCAAGAAATCAAAGATGCATCTTTGCATTTTGAATACCAAAGATAAACCACATCCTTAAAAGGTGTTTAGTAAATGTTTCTTGATATTGAATTAATACTGAAACAGAGGTCTGACTTAACCAGAAGAAGCAAATATTGAAAAATAAAACAAATATTAGATAGATATCCAATCAACCAGATGAATCCATAAAATTAAGTTGCATGGGAACCCTATGAGCATTCATCCCAGAGGAAAATATGATCTATAAATAATCAATATTGTCTATCCAAAAATATTACATAGGATTTGATCTTTGTATTTATTCTTTTAGATGAAAGAATAACTTTGCAATCTCCCTTTGAACAGTAGTGTGCTAAGATAAGAAATAATATACAAATTTTAAAAAAATATTGATTTAAGAATGCTTTGGAACATGTTAAATAGTATTTGTTATGGTTCCAAAAGCATCTCTTCCCAGTCATAGCAGGACTTTAGCATTCCTTCTCAAATTCTAACTGAGGTATGATCCTGCAATTATTCTGCTCAATTGATTAAGATAGTTTTCATTTTACTCATTACAATCATCCTCTCCTGTGTGATGTTTCCTATGTAGGAACATCACAGCTGATTCTGCATAATCACCACAGCAGAAAAAAGTGAACAAAAGTTGTAGCTGGAATGGAAACATCAATACCCCCAAATAGTGTATCATCAGGAATCCTGATGAAAAATGCTCAGATTTGCAAGTCTATAATCTTATTCGGCAGAAACATGTAGTTATTTTTTAAATATCTCCTTTAAAAGAATATTAAATAAAATTTTTTAAATGAGAATATAAGGATGTATATATACAGGCAAGCCTATTCATTATTAGTTTTGGTAACGTTAACAATCTTCATGGGACAAATAAACTTTACTAGTAAAATATAGGGAGAGCACTCTCCTCCAAAGTCTTGCAAATCCTCACCTATGTAGAGCCCAGTCATTTTTTAGAAATCTCAAGACACCCTCATCAGCCCTCTGAGCTTCAGTCAGACATCAGCAGGGATCATCAGTCTATTGTTCACAAACAAATTTTATCAAACATACTTGAAGCCAATTATTTCTAGTTCATCATCACCTCCAACATTCTTGGTCATTTGCCTTACTGCTCTGCACTTTCCTATTTCCTCCCACTATTTTTCTTTTGATAAAATTTTATCATGAAAAAATACTTATTGTAGACAATTTAGAAAATATTTTAAAAGTAGAGCAAAAATCATCCATATGAATATCAATATCCATAAGGATGCTATCTTTATGTTTTTATAAATATATATATATATATATATAACATTCATTTTCTGACTCATCAGAATACTATCCACTAGAAACTTCCCCCACCCCTAGCCCCAGCCCCTGGGGCAGAACAGAGGTCTCACTTTACCACACGATCCTATGCTCCTGGTCACAATTGATAGATCAGGAGGCAAATTCCTGATTGGCCAAAAATCAGTTTCATTCTCTTCACACCTGTCTCAAAAATCTGAGTTAAGATCCAGAAAGGCTGACAATGATAATGGTAGTTGCTACTTATATTATTTGTTATATAAGCAGATAAAGAGGGATGAAGAAGATTGAAAGATGTACAGTAGCTAGAAATAAGAGAAGCCATATGGTATTTGAAAGTCAGAGAAATCAGTACATCAACGCTAGTAAGCACTGAGTGCTTGTTTCCCTGACCTACGGCAATAATTTAATCAATCCTTGAATCTGCAAAAATGCCCTTTGTATCTTACAATAATTCCCCACCCTTTTTATTGAGTTTTTATAATAACATTGTTATTATGTTATATACATAACCAGTTATATGTATAAATGTCTTTTCTTTTAAAGATTATATTTATTTGTCAGGGAGAGAGCAAAAGAGGGAGCACAACAAAGGAGAACAGCAGGCAAAGGCCGAATCAGGCTCCCTGTTAAGCAAGGAACCCCATGAGGGACTCGATCCCAGCACCGTGGGATCATGACCTGAGCCGAAGGCAGACGCTTAACCAACTGAGCTACCCATGCATCCCTATAAATGTCTTTTGCTTGAAAATGATCGAGCAAATACCATAGTATTTTGTTTTGTCACCAACTTTTTCAGTGAATGCACCTTGAGCATGTCTATGTTATTAAATATTCTATATTTTCATGTCTGCATCATTTTCTACCATGTAATATACCATAACACATATAACCAATGTCTTACTGAAGACATTTAGATTATAATCAACATTTTATCATTGAAACTCCACCCCTTTCCTTCAGCCTTCCAGAATCCCTTTTCTCTTATAAATAACTTCCCTTATGTACTCAACCTTTACAAATAGTCCCCACTGCTATGCTTACTTCTCCAGAAGCTGTGTAACTTCCAGTGGGTTGATGGTAGATCCTTCCATTGCCACTTCCAGACCATTACTCCTTCATTCTTGTGAAGGCAGAATAGCAAAGTAACAAGAGACTGTGTAACTGGGTTCAAATCCCACCTCTACCATATATACTAGCTGTGTAATGTGAACCAAGTTACATAACCGCTCTAGGACTTGTGTTCCTCATCTGAAGAATATAGAGAATAATGTGCCTGCTTTGTAGGGTTGTAAATAATGAGTAAAGAGAAATCAAGCACTTACACTACTCTCTGGCACACTCTAACATTAGCTATTAATATTATGAGAGTTTCCTTAACTCAGATTTGCCCATCTGTTATATACAGCCTTATCCTCCTGATATACTGAGTTCTTTATATTTTTTTCAAAGTTTTCTTTTCCACCTTATATTTTCTAAATTTCCAGGACAATTTAACTTCCACAAAGCCTCATTTTTACTCAATTTAAACCAAATTTAACTTACTATAAATCTAATTTTCTACCTTAGATTTATTATAATTTTAGGAACATTTAACTTTCATGAAGCCTTTAACCTCATCTTATAATTTCTAAGCCACCTTTACTCTAATAATACTCACTTCAGTTCACTTTTTGTGTCTTCTTCTCAAGGCCACACCAAGGATCTTGTGACCACCAAAAAAATACCTAAGAAACCCATAACTATTCAAAGCCACATCTCTTGCAGCGGTCAACCTAAGGAAAGGGCACCCACAAGATCACTTTCAACCAACCTATTTACAACCATACTACCTTCTCTTATTCTATTTTCAAAAGATTAAATCGTCCTTTTCCTGCTCAATGTCAAATTCCTCACCTAAATCTTATTCCTTTCTCCTCCTCCTCCAGGATTTTGCTCACTTTGTCATCATTCGGACTCATATGAAACTTTTCTTCTCTCCTTCATTGCTCCCTTCACCTGAAAACAAACTCAAGTCTGTCAGAAAAACTCTTCCTTGAGCCTTTCTTTCATCTCTAGACACTGCCCAGATCATTTTTATCATGTCTTATCCAACCTTCTCTGAAAAGAAGCTTGCACATTGTATTCCCACTTCCTCATCTCCCATTCACTAATTCAATGGTACATTTACTCAACAGAACTGACCACATGCTCCATAAGTGTCATCCCTAATCACCCAAGAATTCTTAAGTGTCAAATTCATAAACAATTCTCAGCCTCTTTCTGGACTTTCTCTCCTATTTTAGAGTGTTGATTATTTCCACAATCTTCACTCCACATGTTAAAATCCTGTTTTTTTTTTTTTTTTGAAGATTTTATTTACCTATTTGATAGAGAGAGAGAAAGGAAAGCATGAGCGGGGGAGGGGCATAGAGAGAAGCAGGTTCCCTGATGAGCAGGGAGTCTAATGCCAGACCAGATCCTAGGACCCCGGGATCATGACCTGAGCTGAAGGCAGATGCTTAACACACTAAGCCACCCAGGTGTCCCTATGTCCTGGATTTTTTCATTTTCTTTCTGCTTATTCTCAAAGAAAAATTGTACTGGATGGAGTTAAACAGGCAAGGAAGACTTTATTCAAGACTACTGCAATAGGAAAGAGAAACTAAACTCCACTGAAAAGGAAGATTGTTAAATGCTGGGGTGAGCTAATGGAAAAGTACTGGAGGAATTCAGTCAGGGGAGTTAGTCAATGTGATTAGACCAACTGTGTTTGCTAATTGGGGTTTATAGAAGCTAGGCTCCTATTCTCCCACAGAGACTGGAAAATAGGACACTATCATTCTTGATGATCACATTTCAAAGGATGCTCCAGGTTTTTGAGAAAGATAGTCCTAAGTTACAAACCTGGGAAGAGACTGAGAAAAAATTTAGATCCCCAAAAGACAGAAAAAATGTACAATGCCATGATTTTATAAATGGAAGAAATGGAAGGTCAGGAGTCTATGGTCAGGAAGAAACTAAAGTTTATCATAGCTGGGGGAAATGTTAAGTCCATACTGATCACCCTCTACTATGCTCTTCCTTCTTTCCTTCTCTTCTTCTGTTACATGCTAAATGCAGAGATCCTTGATAGTCTCCTTTTACCTACTGCTCATTTTACTCAATACCTCCTCCTAGCAAACACTGACTACCTCATGGCTTCAGTTACCACCTGGTATGTATCTTCAACAACTCTTCTTTTTCCTTCACTATCCCCAAATCAAAAGTTTTATCTTAATATTTCTCAAGTTCACCCTCTCTTGTTAATTCCTACTATAATTTCTTGCCCCAATCATTGATACAGCTTCTTAAACCAGTGTCCTCCTGAGTCCCCCTTCATTCAGCTGTCAAATATCTTTCTAAGATGTAAATGTAACACGTCACTCCATAGCTTAAAGGTCTTCAGATGCCCCACAGAGTCCAAAGACAAAACACAGTCTCCCTGACATGGACAGCACACAGGCCTCCATGATCAAGCCCAGGCCCACCTCTCTAGCCGACTCTCTCAAAATTGTGCCTGTGCACAATGTGTTGTCTCTCATCTCCGATTTTTGGCTTGTATTTTTTTCCTACCTATATCATTCTTATTCCCTCAACAAACCAAATCTAATGTGTTCAATCTGATTAGCTTAACTGTCACTTTTTCCCAAACTCCCTGATTCCCTCTAATTGGGCAAAGTGCCCTCTATAATGTTCCAAAGGTAACACTCAACACTTAACTATATGTATCTCTGTGTGTTTGTATATTTCCCACTAAATATGCCTTCTTTACGAGGGCTTCATCTTTTCTATTTTTATATCCCCAGCAAAAGGCACAATGGCAAGTTCATAGATGTTTCATAATTATTTGTTGAGTATTCATTAAATAGATAAATAAGTGACCAAGTAAATTATTAAGTGGGAGGATGATTTAGACATTTTTTAAAATCAAGAAACATTTTACTTTTTTATTGAAGATTTATTTATTAATTTTTATTATTATGTTCAGTTAGCCTGCAGAGAGTATAAGTTTTTAGACATTTTCTTAAGATTTATTTATTTTAGAGAGAATGTGCCCCTGTGTGTGGGGGAGGGGCAGAGGGCAAGAATCTCAAGCAGATACCCCACTGAGCAGGGGAGCCCCACACACGTTCTATCTCAGGACCCAAGATCATGACCTGAGCCGAAATCAAGAATCTGACACTCAACCAACTGAGCAACCCAGGTGCCCTAGAAGTATTTTTAATGCTCACATCCAGATCCTAAAGAAAGTAAATACCTCCAAACAGAGATACATGCATTTATTAGCAAGCAGACATAAAATGTTCTTAAAGACTGTACTGTAAATTTAATCTTAGGTTTATGATATTTTAAGTGCTTTAATCATACACTGTATAAACTTCTCCTGGATGGAGGGGGCATGTTTGAACATATTCTAAAAATGGAATTCACTAAACTTGTTGATGGGCTTTAAGCAATCAGAATCCTCCAAAGTCATGACAATACACAGGCTATTTCAGCAGTGAGCCTCCAGTGCCATTGCTAAAGAAGAAGGGCAAAAAGCTCACTTCAATTTAACATCCTGTTCCAGCAAGGTACAAGATGCCTCAAAAATATTTTAGTTAATCTAATATTTTTAAACTACTACTTTCACCATCATATTTCATTTACATCATCCATTATTCTAATTAATAAACCATTAATTCTGCAATGAAAACCCATTGCTGAATGTGCTAATTAGCTAATCTTTGGTGCTAGGAATAAAGAAAAGTAAAGCACTTATAATAGTGCCTATGGAGTGTGACCTTGCTAATTAAATTCTAGTTGACCACCCCTAGAGTGTGAATATTGGATTAGGGCAACTGGCTGCCCTTCTATGGAGATTAAAGCTAACTAATGCATATTTACATCACATCACACTGTTTACTGAAGTATTATAAAGTAGATTACAGGCATCATCACAGCCACCATCTAACATAGATGTAAGCTCTATGAATTAAAAAAAAAAAAAAAACTCCCAAACTCTGGTTTAGCTCTTCCATAGAAGAAAATTGTGATCCTAGATTTATTCTCTGATTCTACATGCACTTTACAAATGTGGTCTCTACAATCAATATTTAGGAAGAGAGAAAAGGAAAAATATTTGATGTACCTATCCAAATGTTTAGCACTACACCTCAGAGGAAAATGTTTCTTCATGTCTTTATTATGTCATAAGTTTATGACCTGAAGTATAAAGATAATTTCTCCAAAGTGCTTCTTTTTATTAGCAAGAAAAAAAATAAATAAGAACTTTCAGCATTCCAAGATACAATGCTTTCTTTTTTAATATCATCATATTAATCTTTACCTCTGCAGTGGTGATGAAAAACATGCAACATTATTGTTGTTTAGACTTGAATAAGACATATTAGCAAAGATAATCCAGGGGAGATTGTCCTGTATCATGAATCTGAAACCTGCAGCATTAATACAGTTCTCAAACGTGGAGGATAAAGATATAATTTTCTTCTAGAAGTCAAAATATCATAGATCAACACAGGTGCAGCTTTTGAAATACATTTTGATATATTTTCCTTCCATTTATCTTAGATATGAATGCTACTCAATTTCATATCTCAAATATGGTTTTCTGTGTCCTATGCTTGAAATGGTATAAGTGACAAGGAAAGATTCCAGAATGCTACATATTAAATCTTTATTCAATTCTTGTAAAGGTAACAAATGATTAAAAAAAAAATGGACTCAAGAACAAGAGAAAATGTAGATATATTGAGGGAGTTTTAATTCTCCACATCGATATAATGATGAATTGTATACACACATAGACATGTGCACAAACACAATAGGTTTTAATTATGTCTTTGCTTTATACAATATACATTAAATATTACAAATTAATCATTTCATCTCCACTTTGTATAACTTAAACAGAGTTTGGTCAAAACCCTGGAGACTTATTTGTATGTTACCTAAAACCTTCTGTACTACAGAGTCTGTTTTCTCTGGAGTACTCTAAGCTCATCAAGCTGGTAAATAGGGTTTTTCCATTCAGAATTCTAATTAGTGGAAAAGACCATCCTGGGTCTCTGTCTAAAATACAAATACCAAAAATTCAGATGAAAATTGTGATGTAAGCAATTATTTTAAGTAATATTTAACCTAAGCAAACTTGTTTTTTAAAAAAACAAACTAGCTTTGTGTTTCAAGTGCTAAAACTCTTGGCACTTGCCACCTCTTTTGTTCTATTTCCCCATCATTATACTCTACAGCTTTCCATGGGGCAGTCATGGATTCTCACAGGAGAAACCTTTCCTGAGCTTAACCTTTCCCAACACACGGCAGTGTTCATTTCTCATTCCATTGAAATGTTCTGCCCTTATCTCATTTCTTCTGGTCCTAGACATCTATTAGGAAAGCAAATGAGCTAACGTCCACTATGCTGTTTGCTATATCTTGAATGGTTGTGTTCTCTCAAAATTTATATGTTAAAACCCTAACTCCCAAAGGTGATAGTAATTAAGAGATGGAGTTAGGGGGAACTGATGAGGTCATGAGGGTCACCTTTAATGTATAGCATAAATGCTTTTATAAACAGAACCCACAGAGGTCTCTGGTCCCCTCCTATTACATGAAAGCATAGCAAAAAGGCACCATCAAGGAAGTGGTCCCTCACCAAACACAGAATCTGTTGGCACCATAATGTTGAACTACCCAGCCCAGAGAACTGTGAGAAATTTCTGTTGTTTCTAAGCCACCCAGCCTATGGCATTTTGTTATAGCAGCCTGAGCAGACTAAGAGATTGTTAATAATAGCAGCTTAATAAAGAATCCTCTAGGAAATTATTTGAATATTAATATATTCATCATTCAACAAATATTCACTGAGTGTCTCCAATGCTCTAAGCACAATTCTCGTCTAAGCCATTAGGGGTATATTCAGTGAAAAATATCAGTGAAGAAAGCAGACAATGATCACAGCTCTCATGAAGTTTACATCTAGCAAGAAGAGAGAGATAATAGACAGACAAAAGTATATTCATGTATTAAAAGGCAATTAGTGTTATGGGGAAAAAAAAATAAAAGGAAATAAAACAGGGAAAGGAGACCAGCAGTGCAGGGAGAGGGCTGCAATCAGGGAGTAGTAACCTGAAGGGGAATAAGCCATTTGGGTATCTGAGGAAAGTATATTCCTGACAAAGAGAATAGCCCCTGTAAAGGTCCTGAGGAAGGGGGATGTCTGGTAGGCTTGATGAACAATGAAAAAGACAGTATGGCTGAGCACAGTGAGCCAGGAGGAGAACAGCCAAAGAGCAGCCTCAGAAAGAAAAGAGAGAAGGAGCAGAGATGAAACAGCAGATTATGTAGGGCCCATATTAATAAAAACCTCATGAACTTAACCTGTAGGAATTCCAGTTATAAACGCAATCTTTTTTTCCTTTATTCATTCAGCAGTTTTTGAGTGCCCAATGAGTGTCAAGCATTATGTAAAGTGGTGGGGATTCAAAAGTAGAAAGACTGCCTTTGGAGAGTTTATAATTTAGCGGAATGACAAAGCAGGCAATTACAGTATGTAGTGAAAAGTTCTATAATGGGAATATTTATAAGACACACTCAGAATAGAGGAGAAATCACTCACCATGGAGTGCAGCCGATAAGACAGGAAGTGGTGAGTCAGGAAAAAGCAGGCAATACTAGAGCTGAGATGAGCTGAGCAGAAATTTAGGTGTCTTATACATGGGAAGGGCATTCTAGGCAAAGGAGATAGATAAGCAAGTTAGAAAGTAATGAAAAAGCATAATGTATCTGGGTATTAAAGAGTTCAGTAGCTTCACAGCAAGTCAATGCATTGTTTCAAACCCATGCATCAGAGTAGAACAAGCTCTTTCCTGTCATAGTGCCTTATGTTGATGGGAAAATTTGTTGGGGGTCCTTAATAGGAATAATAGGAATAGGAAGAATAGGAAGAATAGAAGAACTAGCCACCTGCAATTTTTTTCATTCCAATTCAGGAACACAAGGTTACATGGTCCCTTGTGGCATTCTTGCAACTAGAAAGGCATCTCACCTGAATGAAGACAACTGTGCAAGATACACCTGTACCTGCCCCCGTCCTGCAATCACTGAATGTGGCAATTCATTAACACAGCATCCTCCTCCTCAAGGTACTGTTACTCACATAACCTTCCATTCTAACAACAAGTCTGCTGTATAGGTATTGTCTGCTCCTATTTTATGTAACATTAGTGGGAAAATGGTTTTAAATTACTGCAACAGCTTATTTCTTTGTTTTTGGCTATCCTTCACATTCATCTCTGGAGTAGATAGAATTTAGCTTAAGAAAGTTCAGTGATGGGTCATTTTTAGTGTTCATCAAAGATAACCATCAGAGCCTATTCGAGGATTTGAGCTGTTAAGATGAAAAGAGCCCCTAGAAGTATCAGCAGAGTGAAGCCTCAGGAGAAGGGCATCAGCAAAGAAATCCTTATGACCAAATAATCAAAGGTCCCTAAGAACTACAATATCTAATATTCAATTTTAGGCAATTTCCTTAAAATTACAATATCTAATATTCAATTTTAGGCAATTTCCTTAAAATTTCCTTAAAATCCTTTCCCTTCCCACCTCTATAATGGCCCATAACAGAAAAGAATAGCATCCATTTTATAGAACACAGCCATGAGGAAAGAGCAAAGTTGACAAAGAAGTTACAAAAGCAATTAGGGTTTCAAGAAAAGAGCAGAAGAAAGCATTTTCCTACTCTTCCCCGTTGTTTCTGTCTTCATCCAAGCAACTGTCATCTTTGGCCAAAACTACTGGCAAAACCTAAGAATAATTTGACACTCATTCCTTCTCTGGCCCCAACCTTTACTCCATCCAATCATCTTCTGAAAATGTTAGCCATCCCTTTCCGATCATCTTCACAAAACCATTCCGTTGCACTGGGACTGAAATCCAAAATCCTCACCATTGCCTTTATTGCTTTTCCTGATTTGACACCTGCCTACCTCTCCTATCACATCTTACAACACTCTTAGGACACTCTACCCCTCCTGGTCTCTGAACAGAAGGCTGGGGTCTTGGCCCATGCTGTTCTTTCTCCCTGGAGTGCAAATTCCATTATTCTGCTTGGTACCTATTCACTCTTCAGGTATTAAAGTTCAACCTCTCAGGACAGGTCTCCCCAATTCCATTACTCACTTACATCATTACATTTATATAAAATTCATCATGATTTGCAATCATGTATTTGTTATCTTGTTTGCTGTGCTCCTAACCCATGAGACTGTAAGCTCCATGAGGGCAATTATTATGCCTCTCTCTTACTGTGGTCCAAGAGTTTAGCAGAAGGCTCAGTGCATAATAAGTATTACACAATCACAAAACTGTCTATACATCAAGGTAGAAAAAGTCCATCTTAATTTTTCCCCAACTAATCTTTTCTTCACCATCCCAACTACAGAGTACACAAAAAAGTAACAACAACAACGAAATCAGAAGAAGAAACAAAAGATACTAGATGTCAACTCTAATAAACTCAACATGATGAAATATCCACTTTTAGGTAAAGCAAAAAGTTTTTAGGCAAAACTGCTTAGTTTCATGTTTCTGTTCCCATTTCCTGGTTATTCTTAAGATGGCTTCAGGGTATAGCTCATAAAGATAAGCACAGTTTATGTAATCTGAAGGCTAAAGATATGTGGGGGGGGTGTGCTCTTGTTTCTTAGGTATCTGGAGTGATGGTTTCTGCTTCATGGCTTGCTGTTTGGCAAGCTGATCCTCACAGCTGCTAGTTCTAAAGTTAGAAGTTGCTCTTGGTTAGGATCCTATAGTGCTCCTTGGCTTTTCTCAATTCTAGATGCCCCAGCTGGTCCCCTTGAACCTCTGCCACATTGAGCTAGCCGGTCTGCATTTTTTTCCCTACATGCTTCTTATGCCTCGTCGCAGAACAGACCCCATGGCAGATAGCCCAGCACTCAATGCAGCGTCCAAATCATGTAGGACCCTAAAGGAAGAGAGAAAAATTTTAGAAAACCTCCCCACTTTAAAAAATATTTTAATTTCAGCCAATTATCATGCTACAAAATCCTCTCTGAATGTCAGAAGCTGGCAATTGACACTTTTGTTCTTTTTTTATTTCTGTTGCCATCATCTTAGTCTTTTTTGGGGAATATGAATGTTTCAGGCAGATTACAGAGTTAATGTACATGCCAAAATGAAAAAAAAAATTGCTACATGTGTTTATACATTATTTCTCCTGCTTACTGTGACCTCACTTTTGTAGGAAAGAAATGTATAGGTTTTTAAATTGACACAGGGTAAAAAACAAAATGGCAACAAACTAACCAGAACTAACTATGCCCACAGTTGGTAATAAAACTCTGAAAAATAACTCTATAGTCTCTCTTTTTATTACTACAATTTTATCTTACAGAAATAACAAGATCTATAAATATAATATTTAAAAAAAAACTAGTGCTATAAGAGATCACAGTTGAGGTTTATAAGTCTTGACTTTAGGCTTAAAACAAAACAAAGCAAACAGACTCTTATTTTGCTCACCCCCTCTCCAAAGAAAATAATCTTCAATGGATAAAGTAAAACTCACTGAAAGGTATTGAAAACTACATGATTTAAAGGAAAATTTCTGAAGCTTAGTAATACTCTATCCTAAGGTATAGAAAAGCATCACAATTGTAATTTTGAAACTGCTGCCCATAACTGAGAAATTTTGACTAATGAGAAAGATATTAGGAAAGCTTTAAGAACAATATTGCTTTGGAACTGCTCCTGGAAAGATAAGAGTAAGTGAAAGTGGCCTTCAAAGGAAAAGGAACGGGAGGAGTCAAGATGGCAGAGAAGTAGCAGGCTGAGACTACTTCAGCTACCAGGAGATCAGCTAGATAGCTTAACTAAAAATTGCAAACACCTGGAAATCCATTGGCAGATCAAAGAGAAGAAGAACAGCAATTTGGAAACAGAAAAACAACCACTTTCTGAAAGGTAGGACCGGCGGAGAAGTGAATCCAAAGCAATGGGAAGATAGACCCCAGGGGGAGGGGCCAGATCCTGGCAAGCGGCGAAGCAACGGTGCACAAAATCAGGACTTTTAAAAGTCTGTTCTGCTGAGGGACATTGCTCCAGAGGCTAAAACGGGGCAAAGCCCACACGGGGTCAGCGTGGCCTCAGGTCCCGCAAGGTCACAGAAGGATCGGGGTGTCTGAGTGTCGCAGAGCTTGCGGGTATTGGAACGGGAAAGCCGGCTACAGAGACAGAGCCGACAGTAAGCTCACAGCTTGGTGTTACCTTGAACCGGTCGCAGGTTCGGTGAGCTCCGAGCGCGGCCAGAGGTCAGGCAGATGGGAGTAACTGGGGGCTGTTCTCTGAGGGCGCACTGAGGAGTGCGGCCCCGGGCTCTCGGCTCCTCCGGGCCAGAGACCAGGAGGCCGCCATTTGTATTCCCGTCCTCCAGAACTCTACGGAAAGCGCTCAGGGAACAAAAGCTCCTGAAAGCAAACCCGAGCGGATTACTCAACCAGGCACCTGGTAAAGGCAGTGCAATTCCGCCTGGGGCAAAGACACTTGAGAATCACTACACCAGCCCCTCCCCCAGAAGATCAACAAGAAATCCAGCCGAGACCAAGTTCACCTACCAAGGAGTGCGGTTTCAATACCAAGGAGAGCAGCAGAATTCCAGAGGAGGAGAAAGCAAAGCACGGAACTCATGGCATTCTCCCTGTGATTTTTTTTAGTCTTGCAGTTAATTTAATTTTTTTTCTTTTTCATTTTTTTTTTTTTCTCACCTTCTGGTAAAATTTTTTTTTAACTTTTACCCTTTTATTGTTTAACGTTTTTTAACTAGTTTATCTAATATATATATTTTTTTCTTTTTTAT
>NC_081569.1:96220353-96234300 GCF_022355385.1 Mustela nigripes
TGAAACAAGATGGAATTGGGAGGGAGACAAACCATAAGTGACTCTTAATCTCACAAAACAAACTGAGGGTTGCTCGGGGGAGGGGGTTTGGGAGAACGGGGTGGGATTATGGACATTGGGGAGGGTATGTTCTTTGGTGAGTGCTGTGAAGTGTGTAAACCTGGTGATTCACAGACCTGTACCCCTGGGGATAAAAATATATGTTTATAAAAAATTAAAAATTAAAAAAAAAAAGGAACCAAGACTCAGAGTTAGGAAAACACAAAGTAAAATTTAGCTAAACTATTAGTATGTGGGAGGAAGCAGTTAAATAGAAGGCTGGAAAGGGTTGACATCAAATCCTGGAAAACCATGAATGTCAGACTAAGTAAGTATTGTAGTGATTCTTATTTATTTTTCAACACAAAACATGTATACTCTTCATTGTGATTTATTTTCTTGAAGAAATACTGCCTACCATAAGTACACTTTTTGAGATTCCATCCATATGTAGGTAGTCAATGATGATTAAATCAGTCATTTTGACCATATATAACTTTTTAAAATCAACTATTCTCAACAAAAGACCTTAAGTCAAGGGAAGTAGAGCCAAGTGAACATGTCCCAGGAAGGTTTCCTGAATAGAAGAGGTCTGGACACTAATTTTGAAGTGAGGTAGACAAATTTTGTCAGAGAAGAAAAAAGTTTTCAAGGATGGAAAATAGTAAGATAACTAAAAAGCAAAAGGGCCAAGAGACAGAGCTGATTTGTTAGGCTAATAAAGAGAAATATGAAGGTATATCAGAGAAGAAAGAGCTATATTTTACATTACCTATTTCCACTTACTACAAAGTGCCCAAGGACAGGAAGCTTGACTTACTACCTACAAAAGAAATTATTATTTCCAAAGATTTGATAGATTTTCCTGCCATGGCCAGTCATGCCAATGTTCTCTCCTTCCTTTATGTGACTCATGATGCTTTCTATGTTTTTTCCAAGGTAAGAAATCAGAATGTGTCTGTTTGACAATATATCTTTTCCATTGCCTTCCAATTTTTACAATCATAAGTGGAAATAGATTTCTCCACAGTTTATATCCCACTTTCTAAAGATAGTAGAAATTCACACTCAGCGATCACCTCTGCTTTTTCCCCCCTAGGAGGGTAGAAATTATAGCTTTTGTATATGAAGGAAGAATGAGTAAGAAAGTAAAAATAAAAGTTTAGGATTTAAACAGAAAAGTAAATCTCAGCTTCATGTTTACTTAATAAAAAGTGTCCACAATATTCTTTAGAAAACATATTATGAATAAATACTATGCTGCTTAAACCCATTTGAAATTGCTCTGGGCATACTCCAGGCATTGAATAAGTATTATTAGTTTATTAAAGGATGAAGGCAGGCCCTGAAGAATAAGTAGGTAAAGACTAAACACTGCATTTCTTAGTGTTTTCAACAACAATTAAGAGACTGTTTACACTCTACAATCTACAACAAAGGTTAAACATACAATAAGAATCATTTGCTTCATGGTGTTTATAATTAAGTCAAAAACAATCTTTAGCTTCTTGTTCCAAATATGATGAAATAAAAGGGGTGGGATTTACAGCAATAAAACAAGGACAGGCAGTACAAAGCTCTGAGAACTGAACAAAGGGAAAAAACAATGGGATCGCTATGATTGTACTAATCTATTGCCTAGAGTCCATTGCGAGGCCACAATGCAAGGAGCAGACCCCAACCAGAGTCCAAAGTCCTACCAAGATTTAAGAAGAAAAGATTTCAGTTTGAGGAAGCCAAGTCATTTAAATTTGCTACCTAGGGATACTACAGAGGAGGGAACTGCACAGAGATAGTTGTAGAGTCTTTAGCTAACTACCAATCTGCTCATAAAGGGAAACAAATTACCCAAGACCCAGAAAATAACCGCTGACAAGTTATAGGCAAAGTTAACACAAGGCTAGAAATTGTTCGTATTTTTACCAGACGGACTGGAAATACATCATAATAGAACAGGCATTATATAAAGTTCTGAGAAGGATATCTCCTTCATAGAGAGGCCAAATTAGCCCTAGATTAAGACTGCTCTACCAAAGTTTTTAAAAAGCTTCAAATGATTCAATTGATTTCAAATAACATAACATTATGCTAGAATGAAGCCCTTATAATGTAAAAGAATACAACAGCCAAGAACATATAATTTACAGTGATTACCATCCAATGAAAACATTAGGTATGTAGAGGAAAAGGACTTTATGACTCATGACTAAAAGAATTATCAGTCAATAGAACCAGAAACACAAATAAAGAAATATTACAATTAGCATTAAAGTAAATTTAAATGAGTATTATAAATACACTCCATAGTTGAAGAAGGTGGAGAAAAATCTGAACACAGTGAGGAGATAAATGTAAATTGTAAATAATTGTAGATAATTGTAAATAAATACAATGAATGCATATTGAACTTCGAGAGATAAAATAATCTCAACTAGTATTCTTTTCAGGAATTGATATTAGAATAAATACTTAAAATGAAAAAATATGAGCATACTTGAAGACAACAACAGAAACTATTCAAAATAAAGCACAGAGGAAAAATTGAACAGAGCATCAATAATTCATGGGATAAGATGAAATTATCTAACATATGTGTAATTGGAATCCCAGAAGGAGAATAACACCAAAACATATTTGAAGAAATAGTGGTTTAAAAGACCTCTAAATCTGATGAAAAATATAAAACCTCATATCTAAGAATATCAACAAACCTGAAGAAAAAAAATAACACACACACACACACAGTCATATTATAATTGCTAAATGCCAAAAATGAGAGAAAAATCTTAAAAGTAGTCTAAGAAAAAAAAGAGAAAGATTATAAGAGATAATGAGTTGCTGTCAAATGTTTAACAACTTGTTCCCTTGAGAAAACAAAACAAAACAAAACAAAACAAAATCATGACGTTGTATTTGCTGATTCCTAAAATATAAATACTCACACTTAACTATTTTGGCCTATTAATTTGGTGTCCCTGTATGCTGAGTTTACAACTGAGGAGCACAATCAGATCTCACAACATGGTACAAGCCAGACCCAGCACACCCCTGCATACAGACGATCAAATATAAGAATGGTAGCAGACTTTTTGTCAGACCAACACAAGCAAGAAGACAAAAGCACTTAGTTTAAAATAGTTATAAGGGTTCCCCAGTTGGTTAAGTGACTGACTTTTGATTTCAGCTCAGGTCCTAATTTCAGAGTTATGAGTTTAAGCCCTTAAGGGAAAAAAAGAAAAAAAAGCTAAAGTAATTATAAAAGATAGTTATAAAAAAAGTCAAATTGGAAAATTTTATCAAGGAGAATATCTTTGAGAAATAAATGCAAGCTAAAGACTCTCTTATTTAAGCAAACACTTGATCTAAATAATTATCAGCAGACCTATACAAAGGTAATTATTACACTAAGGTGGAAATACAATGAAGTCACGGAAATGTGACAAATGATGAAAATAGTGAGCATACCAATAAACAAAAAAGACATGGTATTTCACATTTTAAAGCTCTTTAAATGATAATTGACTATTCAAATATATCAAATAATATATTTGAACATTTATTATACATATATAAGTAAAATGCATGCCAACAATGTCACAAAGGACCGGAAAAGAAATTGAGCTATGTTCACATTATACTCCAGGTAATATAGTATAATATTTGAAGGTAGAGTGTAATAAGCCAAACAGGTATACTGTAAAATTTAGAAAACAAAATAAAATGGTATAGATTTTAAGCCAGGAATATGAATGAAAGTGGAATGATAAAAAATTAATTCAAAAAGGTCAGGGGGAAAGAGAACGGAAAAGCTTGGGACAAATGAAAAACCAAATATCAAGATAGTAAAGTAAACCCACATTTATGGGTATTATATTAAATATAAATGATCTACATACTCCAATTAAAAGGTAGATTGAAAAATTGGATAAAAAACAAGACCTTGATCTATATTCTCAACAGGAAGCCTGCTTTAAACATAAAGACACAGATAAATTAAAAGTTAGAGGCAGAATTGTAGTTACAGAAAGCAAATCAGAAGCTAGTGTAGGCTAGTAGCAGAGTTGGGGATTGACAACTAAGGTGCACAGAGAAACCAATAAGGTGACAGAAAAATGTTCTAAATCATGTTGGTAATTATGTAACTATATATTTTTTTAATTTAAATTCAAGTACAGTAATGGCTTCAGGAACAGAAATTAGTAAATCATCACTTACATATAATATCCAGTACTCATTACAAGTGTCCTCTTTAATTCCCATCACCCATTTAGCCCATCCCCCCCACCCATTCCCTGTTTATACTTCTGTTAAAACTCATTGAACATAATTTAGTTTTATTATATTTAATTCATACATCAATAAATGTGATATGGGGGGGAAAGAAAACACTTAGTTTAACTCTCATTAAAGACCCAAACTCAATTAAAACTTGGACTTACAACATGTGTTGGAGGGGATGTGGAGAAAGGGGAACCCTCTTACACTGCTGGTGGGAATGCAAGTTGGTACAGCCTCTTTGGAGAATAGTGTGGAGATTCCTCAATAAATTAAAAATAGAACTTCCCTATGACCCTGTAATAGGGAACTTACCACTCCTGGGTAAGGAAAAGAAGGGCCATCTGTACCCCAATGGCTATCTGTACCCCAATGTTTATAGCAGCAATGGCCACAGTCGCCAAACTGTGGAAAGAACCAAGATGCCCTTCAATGGACAAATGGGTAAGGAAGATATGGTCCATATACACTATGGAGTATTATGCCTCCATCAGAAAGGACGAATACCCAACTTTTGTAGCAACATGGACGGGACTGGAAGAGATTATGCTGAGTGAAATAAGTCAAGCAGAGGGAGTCAATTATCATATGGTTTCACTTATTTGTGGAACATAACAAATAGCATGGAGGACATGGGGAGTTAGAGAGGAGAAGGGAGTTGGGGGAAATTGGAAGGGGAGGTGAACCATGAGAGACTATGGACTCTGAAAAACAATCTGAGGGGATTGAAGTGGCAGGGGGTGGGAGGTTGGGGTACCAGGTGGTGGGTATTATAGAGGGCACAGACTGCATGGAGCACTGGGTATGGTGCAAAAATAAGGAATACTGTTATGCTGAAAATAAATAAAAAATAAATTAAAAAAAAAAAACCCACCTCCTCAGTACATGGACTATTACCAATGGAACTGGGATAAAATGTTGCTTTGTTCAGGGGATTTCATTAAACTGCCTTTGTTATTATAATGTATATCTTGAGGGAAAGCCAATAAATTATGTTTTTTATTAGGTAAGAAAAAAAAAACTTGGACTTACTGTCCCGATTTATTTCTATAGTCCTGGTGGCATACTTATTAAGCGTACCCTCTCTTTCACATGCAAAAATGTCCTAGATTGTATAAGAAAAGTTGCGGTTACTATGCCTATATAATTCAGCAAATCTGTGGCATACCAAAGTCTCAAACTCATGGTTCCTTACTCCCAACCACCACTCCCCCACTGAATCACAGGGCCAGCTGTCTGAAATAGGAGGCAAGGGAATGAGACCATCTTGTTAGATCTGACAGATAGGTACACACATTATCCTTTAATATGTGCACACATACACTCTTACACTCACGTACATGGCTATTTACACATATGAATTATACACAGAAGTTTACATTCAGAACCTGTTTCCCAGAGTTGGATGAAGATCAAATATATTGTGTCCCCAAGGACACAACTACCTCTGAGCATGTTCTTGACTGTTTACTTCAATTCTGCATCTCAATTCACCCTTTGTAAAAGGTTGATTATACCCCTGTAAGTTTCAGTTATCCCAACTGAAAATATATAACCTTAAATTTAAGAACCAACTTACCATGTATTATGTGTTGAATTGTGTCCCCCAAAAAAGTATGAAATTCTGAACCCTAATACCTCAGAATGCGACCAAATATGGTTAAGATGAGATCACACTGAGTAGAGTAAACCATTAATCCAATATAGCTGGTGTCCTTACAAAAAGAGAAGAGACAGAGACAAAAACACAGAGGGAAAAGATGGCTCTGAGCTGGAGGCAGAGATTGGAGTAATGCATGTGAAGTCAAGAAATGCTACAGCTTGCCAGTACACATCAGAGGTTAGAAGAGGCACAGAAGGACTCTTCCCTACTGATACCAGAGGAAGTCTAGCCCTGCCATCTTCATTTGGAACTTTTATCCAATTTCTGTTGTTGTAAGCCACCCAGTCTGTGGTCATTTGTTACAGCAGCCCTCAAAAACTAATATAGGAAGTGATCTCCTTCGTAAATGTTCAAATACCAGGATTGCAGAATTTTACTAAAATTTATACACCTATTCCCTAATTCTGGGATGAATTTTTAGGATATTTTATTATCCTTTTATCTCTCACCAATATTGCCTTTCAGGTAATGTCTCATATCTAGCTTTCACAGAAAGTTATATAACTTAAAACCCTCCCTGCTTTACCAATACTTTCCATTATCCATACTATGACCATGACAACCTATGCCTCTTAATTCTTCATTTACAATAGATAGGGAGACTCGACAACTTATACTCTGGGGAAGTGGAGGTCTCAGTCTGCCCTGGCTGCTATAACAAAATACCTTAAACTGGGTGATTTATAAATAACAGACATTTATATTTTAGTTCTGGAGTTTGAGAAAACCAAGATTATGATGTCAGTAGATTTGGTGTCTGGTGACAGCCCATTTCCTGATTCAGATGCTATCTTTTTTGCTGTGTCCTCACATGGTAAAAGGAAGAAGGAAGCTCTCTTGGCCTCTTTCATAAGGGCAATTATGCCCTGCTACTGCCCCTCGGAACAATTTGTTACTTAAACTGTAACCCCTGGAGGATTTTACTAGTTACCAAGCACATTTAGATATGGCCTTAAGAAATACATATACTGGCAACAGGTCTTTGGGGAGAAGGATGATGTATGACCGTGAAGCTGGGCAGCTGGGGATGCCTGGCTCGCTCAGGGCGGAAGGCTGCCCCTTCATAGAAGCCGGGCAGCTGGGAACACCCGGTCAGCTCAGGATAGAATGAAAACCACCTGCTTCCCTTTTCCGTTATAGCTCCTTTCTCTTCCCAGAAGTGCCCGTTTGTTAGTTAGATGAGTTCTTTGAATGTGCTTGTTTAACTAGAAAATTTTCCTCCTTCTTGCTTGTTTGCAAGATTGGATTAACGTTTGACCTTCATCAGTCCTTCTGTTGGCTATTGTTTCTATCCAATAAAAGTGAGACTGTGGAGTTGCTTAGGGCAGCAGTCCTTTTCAACTGTTGTCCCCTGCTCCCGGTCTTTTGCAGCTGACTTGTTTGTGCCTATTCTCTCTTCGCGGGCTGGTAGTGGCAATCCCATTCACAAGAGCTCATCCTCAGGACTTCATCAGTTCCTGAATCATTGCCTCCTCAAATCATCCCCTGAGGAGTTAAGATTTCAAAAAGTGAATTTGGGGGTGACACAAACATTTAGGCCATAAGAATAGATCAGCCAAACTAAAAAGCAAGGGGATGTTATAAAAATAAGTGGAAAGAGAATCTTGAGGTCTTTCCTCCTGAATGTTACATCTTTCCATGAGAAGAACTTTGAAAGTTCTATGAGGTGGCTACTCCCACACATTGCTGACATGGGCATGAAGCACCAATATTAAATATCTTTTACATGAGACAGTGAACCCTCAGCTCCAGAGTATCAATATAACTTAAAATATTTTGTTTTTCCTAAAGGCCAGGAAAAGTCCCAAAACTGGAATATGGCAATAATGTCACGTTGAGTTATGATGGTCCTTTCTCTTAGTACATCAGAATCATTGATATGGCTCTAACAGCAAGACCCAGCTTCTCCTGACTGTATGAAAACTATGACCTAAAAGAAGTGTTCTTTTAAGAGTGCCTCAAAACTGTCAAGTATGTCAGAGTTAAAAAAAAAAAATAGAGTATAGCCATTATAGCTATCCATCTATTACATTCCTATCACATTCATTTATTGACCTTGGAATAAGTTGAAACCTGTAATTTTCTTTCGAAAAGATATGTTTCCAACTGGAATGTGTAGTATGGTCCCAGTTTTTTAGCCTTTTTATTGTGGTAAAATATACATAATATAAAATTTATTATTCTAGCCAACTTTAAGTCTTCAATTCAGTAGCATTAGGTATATTCATAATGTTGTACAATCATCACCACTCTCTGTTTCCAGAATTTTTTCATCATCTCAAACATAAACTTCATAACTATTAAGTAATAATAACCCTCCTCCCTCCCCTAGTATGGTCCCATTTCTGTGATAAAAGTCTAGAGACATATATAGGTATATATATATAAAGTCTAGAGACATATATAGGTATATATATATATATATACCTATATATGTAGATACATATATATACATATATATCACATATATAGGTACATATATATCTATATATATATATGACGTATATATATCTCAATGGTCTTTAAATGCTGATTTTATTTAACCAGCAGTCACTAAATATTTGCTCAGCGTCCATTTTGTGGCTACTCCCAAAAATGGGTCATTAGATTAAAGTCATTTTTAAACTATTTGGAACTTCATAGAATAAATGAGTCTGTATATGTATAGCCCTTAGAAATAGCACCTGACACCATAGTGAGCAAATATTGGCATTATTACTATCATAGGTTTCATTCATCTTTATTTTACTATTTTTTCCAGAGTGACTTACTTTTATAACCAAAATAAAGATTATTATGGAATTTTAATAACTGAAAGCCCACAGAGTCACTACAAAATAGTTAAATATCTAAACCATAAAATATTTATTTAAAAAATGCAAACAAAAATATACGAGGATCTATAATCATGCATATAAGCAAACCTATCAGTGGAACTGTCCTAAGATACAGCACTGAAAAAGGATCCACCCAGCAAAGTAGAGCTCAGGCCAAATCAGGGAAGAAAGGTTTCACAAGGTTTCACAACTTGCAAGTCTATTCCTGAACTGTCAGGTTCCCACGGTCTACTAGGGTCTTACATACCTTATGTTCCTGCATCAGCCGTAGGCTGATTTCGCTTACGGGTGATTCATTTCATTTCAACTCTGGGGCCAGGGTTAACATGTTCAGCGATGCAAAGGAATAAAATAACACAGATCCTGATTAGGAATGCCAGAAAATGCAGGATTTCCTCTGTGCACAGATACGCAGCATCTAGTACTGTCAAGAACATAGGCCTGTATCTTGTCTTTTTTCCTCCACATATTTTCTGTTTCCATACTCATCACTTACTATGTATGTTCCTCTCATTTACTGCCCCTGTGAATGTGAGGGTTCCGTAGGCAGCGCTGCAAAGCTTACATCCTTAATAGATTCCTCTTTGCTACATGTCAATGACTCCAGCTCTTTAAAATGAAGCTCTTTACACGCAGAGGTGTTGAACACAGCCATTTGTTTCAACTGCACTAGTTAAATTATACAGTCTCAGCTTTATCACGAAATTTCCAGACTGCTCAAGAAGTCACTAAATTATGTGTTCTGCTTACCAGAGGAAAAGGATATGTCATCAGGGTCTGATGCTTTAACACTTTGGGGGCCTAATGTCTTATTCAGTCCTTTTTAGTGACTAATCCACACCACATTTGCATTAATAGCCTTCACCCTGGTCACAGGTTTAATTTGTTTAAAACTATATTTAGGCCTTTGGGAGCCTCTATAATGAATTTCATTAAACAGAAAGATTATATAATGTACTCCTTTATGATTAATTAACTCTGTATAAAGATGGTAATTATAATTAAACTCATAATTTGACTCGTGCATCATTATCATAATAATTGATCAAGTCATTTTACTCCACAAGCATTCAAAAACTGCAATGCATATGAAACAGAAACAATTCTAAATCATCAAAAAAAAAAACTGCAACTTTCCCATATTTCAGAAACATTATAATCTTCTGTCACTCTTTTCAGCTAATGCTGCTTCCCTGACTCTGCTCTACTTGTTATTACTCAAAAGATGACAATACTTTTATCTGTAACATCTTCATTTCAGATCAGAAAGACTGTGTAGCTTAGGCACATAATGATGTTTTTGCTTTTAAAGGAGAGGATTTGCTACTTTCCTCAGGTTACTCAACTTTGCGTGTCTTTGGGAACAACATTAAATAAATGGGCAATATCAACCAAAAACCCCATGAAACACACTTTCAGAAGTATGACCTATATAACCTGGTGAAAGCACTGGCACTAGATGGTATAGAATTTCCCCATTTCAAAAATAAGAAGGAAGCCTCGGGATTCTAGCTATTCACAGCAGCCCAGAAAACCCATACAAATGCTCACCAGGAATTATAATTAACCTCAATGAACTGCCACATTCTAGGCTTTCAAATGATTTATCCTAAAATATCACTGATCATGATGCACCCCTGTATCTGGAGAAGTTTACAATAACAGCTGCCGGCTGAGGAAATGCTGCAGGCAAAACAAACAGTAGCATCATTATGACTATTTTTAGCCTGCAGGATGGAGTCAGCCCAGGGCTGCTAGCTGGGCTCACCACCGAGGTACTCAAGCATCAGCATTCCACAGCACATAAGAGGAGGCTCTTTTCGGCAACAAGTCAGGATCCTTCAGGAAAACCCTGACTGAGCATAGAATTCTCTCTGAAATTATTACATTCAGATGAATAACTTAAGGAAGCAGTACAAGACACAGGGTGAATGAAGGTTCTCCTTTCCAAACTACCCTCCTTGGGCATAGGGGTATGTAATGAGTACATATAATGACATTTTGGCTTTTTTAAAAAATTTTCTAATCCTACTTGTCTTTCAAAATTTAGCTCAAACACTGTCTTCTCCAAGAAGCCATTCATGCTCACCTATCCCAAGCATTTATCATGCTATGCTGTAATCTCTGACTATAAATGCCTTTCAAGTAAAAACCATCTTTCATTCATCCTTGTAGCCCCAACACCTAACATGACACCTAAAAGCAGGACCTAAAACAACTGCTTTATTGAATGAATAAATGAATGTCCTTTCTGGTTCTGACATCCAATAACACTGAGATAAGCTAGTTAGATACCCTACATAGCCTTCACAAATGAGGAAAAGGACCACTAACTCTGGTGGAGGTGATAAGGCTTAGGAAAGTGTAGAGAGAAAAACCCATTTAGTTCTAAGGGACAGGCCCAGGATGAGCACCAATTAATAAAAAGAAAGGGCAAAAGAAGGTTTCACTTACTCATTTTCCCTAGGACTAACTTGAGATTTTGTAGGGCACATTAAATATGATCAAGCTTAGATTTTATGGAATAAATAAGCAGAATGACCTGCAAAATTACCTGACATCAGATTTTTAAAGTTCCCATATATACTCTAAGAAGCAGAAGGGGCATCAAATCTTAAAGATATATTTTAAAAATACCTGGATTTACAGGTTGTCATGTCGTCAGAGAATGGTTTATTCCACTATGGAAATCAAAAAAAGTTTAGAGGATGTGCTTAAATTTGTCCTTGAAAAAAGAATAGCAGGGAACAGAGTTCCAGCTCAAGATGGAGATGTAAGAAGATTGAACTCGACTCCTCCATGGGACACATCAAATTATACTTATTAATAGAAAAATTCCCCCTGAAGAACTAAGAGCTGAATAAACAACCAAAGACAGAGAGAATGACAAAAGTATAGGAAGAGCGATGGAGACACAGTAACAAAGGGAATCCCCACCTCCATTGCTATGAATAGTAGTGGGGAGGGATGGTACTGAGAAACTGGGAACAGATTCTTCTGTCCTTGAGCACAGAAAACAAAACAAAACAAAAACACAAAAAAACTAAGGTTTAAATGAGCATCTAGCATATAAAAAAGACAACACTAGAAGTCTGCCAAGTGGCAGAGGAGCTACAAGAAAGTTCTCCAGGTCATTCCACTTATGTCAATGGATAATCTATCAATAAGGAAACAATAAGGAAACAATGTCTTTTACAAATGGCTAACAGACACATGAAAAAATGTTCATCATCATTAGCCATCAGGGAAATTCAAATCAAAACCACATTGATATACCACCTTACACCAGTTAGAATGGCCAAAATTAACAAGACAGTAAGCAACATGTATTGGAGAGGATGTGGAGAAAGGGGAACCCTCTTACACTATTGGTGGGAAAGGAAGTTGGTGCAGCCACTTTGGAAAACAGTGTGGAGATTCCTTAAGAAATTAAAAATAGAACTTCCCTATTACCCTGAAACTACACTATAGGGTATTTACCCCAAAGATAAAGATGTAGTGAAAAGAAGGGTCATCTGTACCCCAGTGTTCATAGCAGCAATGGCCACAGTTGCCAAACTGTGGAAAGAACCAAAATGCCCTTCAACGGATGAATGGATAAGGAAGATATGGTCCATATATACTATGGAGTATTATGCCTCCATCAGAAAGGAGGAATACCCAACTTTTGTATCAACGTGGATGGGACTGAAAGAGATTATGCTAGGTGAAATAAGTCAAGCAGAGAGAGTCAATTATCATATGGTTTCGCTTATTTGTGGAGCATAAGGAATAACATGGAGGACATGGGGAGATGGAGAGGAGAAGGGAGTTGGGGGAATTGGAGGGGGAGATGAACCAAGAGACTGTGAACTCTGAGAAACGAACTGAGGGTTTTGGAGAGGAGGGGGCATGGGGGATTGGATGAGCCTGGTGGAGGGTATTAAGGAGGGCATGTATTGCATGGAGCAATAGGGTGGTGCATAAATAGTGAATTACGGAACACTGAAAAGAAATTTTTAAAAAGAGATTAAAAAATATGTCAGTCAACAACATATATTCAATAAAAGAAATAGCTTATTAAAAAAATAAAAAAAGGAAACAATGTCTTTGAAAAACACATTGGACCAGACAGGCATAACAGATATATACAGAACATTCCATACAAAAACAACAGAATATACATTCAAGTACCCATGGAACATTCTATAGAACAGATAATATATCAGGAATAAAAGAAAACTCAGTAAATTTAAGATTAAAATATCATGTATTTTTTTCTACCACAATGGTATCAAACCAGAAATATATCACACACACACAAAAAAAAAAAAAAAAATTGGCAAGGGATGCCTGAGTGGCTCAGTGGGTTAAGTAACTGCCTTAAGTTCAGGTCATGATCCCAGAGTCTTGGGACAGAGCCCCACACTGGGCTGCCCGCTCATCAGAATCTGCTTCTCCCTCTCCCTCTGTTGCTCCCCCTGTTTGTGTGTGCTCTCCCTCTCTTTCTCTCACTGTCAAATAAATAAATATATATATATTTTTTAACTCGGGAAAATAAAAAAATAAAACCCACAAACACATGAACACTAAGCAACAGGATACTAAACAGCCAATGGGTCAATGAAGCAAGCTCATTCTCTTTCTCTTCCTCTCTTCCTCTCTTTCTCTCTCTCTCCCTCTCATAAATAAATAAAAATGTCATCAGAGAAGAAACTCAAGCAAAATTATAAACAGGTGAAAAATAACAACTGATACCACAGAAATACAAAGAATTATAAGACAATACTATGAAAAATTACATGACAACAAACTAGACAACCTTGAAGAAATGGATAAATTCCTAAAAACATACAATCTTCCAAAACTAAATTAGGAAGAAATAGAAAATCTTAATAGACCAATTATAAGTAACAAGAATGAATTTTTAATTTGAAAAAACTACTAAAAAATAAAAGTACAGTACTGGATGGATTCACCTGTGAATTCTAACAAACATTTAAAAAAGAGTTGATACTTATTCTCCTCAAACTTTTCCAAAAAATAGAGGAAGACAAGCTTCCAAACACATTTTATGAAGCCAGCATTACCTTGATACCAAACCAAGACAAAAATACTATAAAGAGAGAAAGAGAGAAAGAGAGAGAAAGAAAG
>NC_081569.1:96234310-96263419 GCF_022355385.1 Mustela nigripes
AGAAAGAAAGAAAGAAAGAAAGAAAGAAAGAAAGAAAGAAAGAAAGAAAGAAAAGTGAAACATAAAGAAGCAAAACTACAGCTCAATTGTCCTGATGAACATGGTTTTGAAAATCCTCAACAAAGTATTGGCAAACCACATATAGAAACATAATGAAAAGATTGCTCACTACCCTCAGGTGGGATTTATTCCTAGGATGCAAGAAAGTTTTAATATTCACAAATCAACAAATGTTACACACATCAACAAAACTAAACATAAAAATCATATGATTATCTCAATAAATGCTGAGAAAGCATTTGACAAGGTTCAACATCCGTTCATGATAAAAACTCTGAACAAAATGGGGTTAGAGGGGACATTCCTCAACATAAAAAAAGCCATATATGAAAAACCCACAGCTAAAGTTATCCTCAATGGATAAAACTGGAAGTATTCCCTCTAAGGTCAGGAACAAAACAAGGACATATACTCTCACCACTTTTATCCAACATAGTACTAGAAGACCTAGCCATAGCAACCAGATAAGAAAAATAAATAAGAGGCATCCATATTGGTAAAGAAGTTAAACTGTCACTGTTGGCAGATGATATGATACTATACATAGAAAATCCCAAAGATTCCAGCAAAAAACTACTAGAATTGAATTCAATTCTAATGAATTGAATAAAGTAGCAAGATACAAAAATAATACCCAGAAATCGGTAGCATTTCTATACACTAACAATGAAGTTACAGAAATATAAATTTTAAAAAACAACATCATTTATCATTACACCCCCCCCAAAAAAATACACAGAAATAAATTTAACCAAAGAGGTGAAAGGCCTGCATTCTGAATATATTAAAACACTGATGAAAGCATTTGAAAATGAGACAAATGGAAAAATATTCCATGTTCATAGATTGGGAGAATTAATATGTCAAAATGTCCATATTACCCAAAGCAATCTACAGATTTAATGCAATCCCTATCAAAATACCACATTTCTTTTTTTGCGAAACTAGGAAAAAAAAAAGCTAAAATATGTATAAATCAGAGAAGACCTGAACAGCTAAGGCAATCCTGAGGAAGATGGAAGTTGGAAGTATCCCAATTCCAGATTTTAAAATATACTACAAAGATGTAATAATCAAAACAGTAGGGTACTGACAAAAAAATAGATGATCAATAGAATAGAATAGAGACCCTAAAAATAAACCCATGCATATACAAATAAATTAACAAATAGGCAAGAATATACAATGGGAAGAAGACAGTCTTTTCAACAAATGGTTCTGGGAAAACCAGACATCTACATGTAAAATAATAAAACTGAACCACATTCTCACACCATACACAAAAATAAACTCAAAATGGATTAAGGACCTGAACGTGAGACCTGAAACCATAAAAATCCTAGAAGAGAACACAGGCAGTAAATTCTCTAACATAATAACAATATTTTTCTAGGTTTATCTCCTAAGTCAAGCAAAACAAAAGCAAAAATAAACTATTGGGAGTCCATCAAAATAAAAGGCATTTGCACAACAAAGGAAACCAACAACAAAACAAAAATAAGAGTCCATGAATAGATGAATAGGTAAGGAAAATCTAATGTGTATGCACATGTGTGTGTGTGTGTACACATACACACATGCAATGCAATATTACACAGCCATAAGAGGGATGGGATTGTGCCATTTGTGACCACATGGCTGGACATAGAAGGTATTATGCTAAGTGAAAAGTGGTAGAAGATATTTGCAAATTATATAGCCAAGGGATTAATATTCAAAATATATAAAGAACCTATCCAACTCAAAACAAAAAAAAATCTGACTTAAAAAAGGGCTAAGGACCTGAATAGACATTTTACCAAAGAGGACATGCAGATGGCCAGCAGACACATGAGAAGATGCTCATCACTAATCATCAGGGAAATACAAATCAAAACCACAAAGAGGTATCACCTCACACCTATCAGACCAGCTAAAATCAAGAAGAAAGAGATGTTAGTAAGGAAGTAGGTGCACTGTTGTACACGGTTGGTAGGAATGTAAATTGGTATAGCCACTGTGGAAAAAAATAGATTTCTCAAAAAACTAAAAATAGACATACCATATGGTCCAATAATTCCACTATTGGCTATTGACCCATGGAAAAGGAAAACACTAACTCAAAAAAATATATATGCAAGACATGGAAGCAATCTAAGAGTCCATGAATAGATGAATAGGTAAGGAAAATCTAATGTGCATGCACGTGTGTGTGTGTGTACACATACACACATGCAATGCAATATTACACAGCCATAAGAGGGATGAGATTGTGCCATTTGTGACCACATGGCTGGACATAGAAGGTATTATGCTAAGTGAAAAGAGTCAGACTCAGACAAATACCATATGACTCCAGAATCAGAACACTAAATACAGTGAACAAACTGATGGCTGCCAGAAGGGTGGGAGGTGGGAGTTTGTCAAAATGGGTGAAAGGGAGAGGGAGATACAGGCTTCTAGTTAAGGAATATGTTATGGGAATGAAAGGCACAGTATAAGGAATATAGTCAATGATGTAATAGCAATGTAATGGGAGAGATGATAGCTATACTTGTGGTGAAAATGGCATAATGTATAAACTTGTCAAATCACTAAGGTGTATACCTGAAACTGTTGTAACACTGTATGTAAATTACATTCAAAATTACACTCAAAAAAGGATAAAAAAAAAAAGGATAGCAGGCTTAGGTTTCCCTTCCTTTCCTTTTTTGTTGCTTCCTTAAAAAATTCTTTGCAAAGAAATGATAAATCATAATCCTTTGTCTACATCACACCATTATCACTGGCCCACATCAGCTAAAATCAAGAAGAAAGAGATGTTATTAAAACATTCAAAGCATTCAAAGTCCCTTGACCAAGATGTGTTGAAGCAGAATAAAATCTTATTCTAGGATTAGATAATAAAGTCAATACAGGGGAAAAAATCACATAAATCTAATTAACCTGGAAGTGTCCTTATATCAAACATAAAGTACACTGTACATGATTTTGATCAATAACCCTGAATAGTAATTATTATGCATATCAAAGTTTGAGAATCAGTTATCTAGAGTAATGGAGGGAATTAAAAAAATCATCCATGCAGACTTATTATTCAAACATTGTTGCTGCTATAACACTCAAATTCTTGGCAGCCAATGGGGATGTGTGGAGACTTTCAAAATATTCTTCTTTTCTTGTAAGATTTATTTAATTATGTTTTTTTAAATATTTTAAGAGTTTTCAGGGGTTCTTATTTTTCTTAGAATAGTTTTTTGATGTACAGAAAAATTGTAACAATTGTACCACACTAATATAAGGTGTTAACAGCTGGAGAAACTGAGTTTGGGATATGTGGGAACTTGAGTTTCTCAGTTTCTCCAGCTGTTAACACCTTATATTAGTGTGGTAACTTTGTTATAATCTATGAACCAATATAACAACCCATTATTAATTACTAATCTATACATATTTCTTTAGTCTTATCCATTTTCTGTTTCAGGAGCTCATCCAAGATCTCAAATTATATTTGTCATGTCTCCTTAGGCTCCTGTTAGGTGTAACAGTTTCTCAGACTTTCCTTGTTTTTGGTGACCTTGACAGTTTTGAGGAGTTCTGGTCAGGTATTTGGTAGAATGTTCCTCAATTGGGATTTGTCTGATGTTCTTCTTAAGATTGATTGGAGTTATGGAGTTTTAGAAAGAAAACCACATGAAGTGCCACTCTCATCACATCATATCAACATGATTTATCATTTTGATGTTAACCTTGCTCCCTAAGCTGAGGGTTTATCACATTTCTTCAGTGTAAAGCTATTCTTCTCCTTTCTTGGCATACTGCAGGTACTCTTTGGAAGAAAATTATTCATACCACATTTAAGGAGAGCTGAATTATGATCACAATCCTCCTCCTTGAGGACACAGTATCTACATAAATTATTTGGAATTCCTCTGCACAGATTTGTCTGTTTCCTCAATTGATTTATTCAATCATTCATTTTATGTCATGAATGAGTCATGGGTACTTATTTTATACTTAGATACTGCTTTATTAATTATGTTGCTCCGATTGTTCTAGCTTTGGCCATAGCAAGAGTTTTCGGTTGGCTCCTGAGTCACTTTGGAACATTTTTTTTTATTTTAGCACTTCCATGCCTTTTAGCACCACAAGACTACAAGATATTCCAGGCATATCAGATTCAAAATTTCATGAATGATTCTAGCTCTCTCCCCTTGTTTATCTGTAATCTCTCACTCAAGCAGTAAATATATATTAAACTTAAAAGAACTACAAAAATAATATATATATACATATGCATATATGTGTGTATATATATATGTGTGTGTGTGTATATACACACACACATACACTATATATATATCAATATATCGATATCGTGATATCGATATATATAGCTCCCAACATCAACCATCATTCAATTCCAGGATACTAATGTACATAGCAGGGGAATTTTTATCCATATCTAGTGGGAAAAACTGAATCAACTAGAATACAGTGCTAATGTTCATTTTCAGTTGCCATCAGTCTTTCAGTCTCCACTCACTTCCAAAGTTAGTTAGGTCAACAGTTTTTCCTCTCATTTCTATTGGTGAGGTTACTTTTTACATATTGAATACAGTTAAATTATTTAATCACACTCTACATTCCATCTTGGCATCCCCAAACTTCTTATATCATTTTTTTTTTTTTGCATACAGTAGAGTTCACTCTATACTGTTAAGTTCTATGGGTTTTGAAAATGAATAGTGTCATGTATCCACCATTACAATATTACAGGAACATTTCCTCACTCTAGAAAATTTCCTGTACTTCACCCACTTAATCCTTCTCCCCCTCCCAAATTCCTGGCAACCTTGATTTGTCTACCAACTCCAAAGTTTTACTTTTTTCAGGATGTAGTATAAACAGAATCATAAAATATCAAGCCTTTCAGACTGGCTTCTTTCACCTAGCAACAAGTGGTTAAGCTTTACCCATGTTTTTGCATAGCTTGATGTTCTTTCCTTTTTTTACTTGCTGAATACTTCCTACAGGATAAATGTATCAAAGTTTGTTTATTCATATATTGAAAAACATTCTGGTTGCTTCTGGGTTTGAGTGATTATGAATTAAAGCTGCTATAAATACCCACATGCAAGTCTTTATGTGGGCATAAATTTTCAAGTCACTTGAGTCTAGGAGTACAATTCCTAGATTTTATGATAAGACTTTGTTTGGCTTTGTAAGAAATTGCCAAACTATATTCCAAAATGGCGATGCCATTTTTTATGTAAATTCCATTTAGTTAACATATACTGTATTATTATTTTCTGGGGTAGAATTTGGTGATTCATTAGTTGCCTTTAACACCCAATGCTCATTACAAGTGCCCTTCTTAATGCCCAGAGCCCAATCATCCTACCCCCTCATCCACGTCCCCTCCAACAATTCTCAGTTTGTTCCCTGCAGTTAAGAGTCTCTTATGGTTTGCCTCCCTTTCTATTCCCACCAACAATGAACAAGAGTTCTTATTGCTCTACATTTATGCCAGAAATTGGTATTGTTAGCTTTTTGGATTTTAACCATTCTATGTGCAGAGGTATCTTATTGTTCTTTGCTATAAGTAATGCTAAAAGTAATTACAAGTAATGTTGAGCATTTTTTCACGTTTATTTGCCACCTGTATACCTTCTTTAGTGAGGTGTCTGTTCAGATCTTTTGCCAATTTTTTAATTGACTTTTTTGATACTCTTCAATTTTATAAGTTTTATAGGTTTTAGATGTCTTTTATCAGATAAGTGATTTGTAAATATTTGCATCTAGTCAATGACTTATTTCATTCTCTTAACAGTGTGTTTCACAGAGCAGAGTTTTACCTTTAATAATGTCTAATTTATCAAATTTTTATTTCATTAAACATTATATCTTAAAACTCATTTTTCAAACCCAAGGTTATACAGACTTTTTGCCTTTATTTTCTTCTGGAAGTTTTATAGTTTTACATCTTATATATTTAGATCTGTGATCCACTGTGGTTAAATTTTGTGTGGCTAGGTTCTATGGGAGTTAAAGTTTTGTTTGTTTTTTTGCATGGGATTGCCCAATTCCATACTCCAAGCTCTAATGTGCATCTTGGCGTGAAGGAGTGAAGTGGAGGAGCAATGCTGGTTGAAGTAAGAAACTAAAACAAGTGTCTGGATTAAATGAATAAATGATGTGACCCTACTGTGTTCCATGAGAATGTTTTATCTTTCTCCTTTTACTGCTCCTCCAGGGAAGCAGTGTAGTAAACACACTTCAGAAAGCCTACTTTAGAGTTCTCATCTGCCTCTAAGAAAAATGCCTGCCTGAACTACTTCACAGGGCTGTTTTAGAGGACAAAAGAGATTATGAAAAATTAAGGCACTTTGAAAAATCCAAAGGCCAGTACAAACGTAATTGAACAAGCACCGCTTTAAATGAACAATCTTCCTTTAAGCTCACTTCCTACACTGTGCCTGGGAGGAAGAATCATTCCCTTACTTACTGGGAACTTTTCATTCTATAAACAATCAATCGAGAGAGCATTTCCATGTCAAACTGAGACCTGATGTACTCTGACTGGCCTTCTCTGCAGAATAATTGGATAAGAGTAAGCATGCCCCAAACCCACATCTTCCTTCCTTCCTCTTCCCCCTTTCCTTTTCTACTAAGGGCCATGTGAAACCATAGTTAAACAATACATTTTGTTTAAAAAAAAATGAATCGAGGCATATTAAGCATTTTAAGAGTTTATTTGAGCAAAATTCAGTGGAAGTAGGGCCATGCCAAACCAGTTGTGGTTGGAAGTGCTCCACCTACAGGAGCTAAGTGAAATTTCATAGAAGAAGGCAGAAACAAAGCAAGGAAATTATTGGATTGGCTATAACTTAGTCCTTGTCTTTAGGTTTTGATTTCTTAACATTTAGGCATTTACAGGCTTAGGTATTGGATTGCTTACATAGTCTGCTAAAGTCTTAAAACTACCTCAGTTTAATGGCCTCCTTGTTTAATTAATTTAACAATTTGCACATCTATTTAGCAAACAGTCCAGCTGCCTGAGCTTGAGAGTGAACAAGATCCTATTTTGAGCCGTCTTCAACACACCATGTTCTACCTGGGGGAAGCTGAAATCATCCTTTGCCTCCACCTCCAGGCCATAAATTTAATGTCAGCCACAATCCCCTGCCACAGAGCTACCTACCTAGTAGACATTAGTCCTACATCATCCAAATCATCTGCGAAGACATTCATTGGGGGCTGGAAGTATGAAGCAGCATTAATCCTGAAGACTAGAGTTTGGCAACAGAAAACTAATCACTAAGTGAAAAGCTAGCCAATTCTTGAGCTTTTGTCTTCTTTATGAGTTTCCCTCAGCCCCAAATTCTATTTCAATAGAAAGGGAAAATCTGAGTTCCTGGTCCACCTGTGTCCTTAACAGATTGCCAAATCATTCTAGCTTGGAAATAAACTACCCTGCCTCCAAAATGTGAACATTTTCTGTGCCTTCTCAAACTTAAATGAAAAGGAAAATACTTCAAATTGAAGATTTCAAATGCAAGATCTGAATAATGACTCAGTTCTCTCCTCCCTTCAGCAAACTGCATATTTTCAAGTATAAAATATTTCCTAATGAGAAGAAATGATTCTTTTCTAGGAAAAAGTGCAGGTAAATAGTGATACAGTCAATACTGATATTTCCATTAGCCTGAAATCCCATTAGAGACATTTGTAATTAATTGCAAATATATTTTGAACACAGAAGATTTAAGAAGAATACCATGCTCACGTTACATTCTAATTCTGTTGATCTGGGTCTTTCTACCTCTGGAAACAACTTATGTAATGAATACCTAACCTTTGCTATGTGAAATGAGGGACTAAATGAAGCTCACATTTAAATGTAACTGAAAATGTGTCAAATGAGTTGTAAGTGAATAAAGCATGTCAGAATGATTATTTTCTAAAAGTGACAGACACTTTAGCTGTATTTCCAGGTATGTGGAGAAGCTATTAAAATTCTAGCAAGGTCTATCAGGTTCAGAGAATGACACTGGAAATTTATTACAGGTGCCAAATTCAGTCGTATTCTGAAGCGTGTTAATGTTTTCCACTGCAGACTCCTATAAAATTCATTTCAAGATCTTTGGGGTGAAATGTGTTTATAAAAATCACAGAGCTTCCAAAGAGGAAATAGAAAAGGAAGTATGTGTGTGTGTGTGTGTGTGTGTGTGTGTGTGTGTAAATTGCTGTAAACTAAAAAATCCAAAATAGCTCTATGTTCCTCACTTTCCCAATGGTCATATACCCAAAGCATTCAACAAACCTCTGTATCTTTAGTCTTTCTTACTTTTGTATAGGCTATCACCATGGCCTTACCTACTCCCAAAGCAATCAGACTTCCAAACAAGCCTCTTCTTAAACTGTATTTCAAATATTCTCTAAACATACAACCAAATCCCCTCCATTATAAAACCAAACACAGCAGAAATAAATCATGAGTAAAATGACTTTTCTTTCAGTTTCTTTAATTCTTTTCCCTCTTTCCCACCCTCTTTTGTTTATTGGTTGACTTATTTGGTTGGTTATGTGACTAGAAGGTTGCTTGCTTGCTTGCTTGCTTAGGGCAAGTCAGGGCATTTATCTTCATGACTTAAAAGTGTTAAGTTTTAAACTGTCTTTGAAGTTAACACTATCCATAGTTAGTGTAATTTAAGAAATAATCCTCATAGTAGCACATTTGTCTCCTTAGGTATAGGTAAGATTCTGCATTAATTCAGCCAAAGTATGCTGGGAAGAACACATTGAAATTGAATTTATTTGTTAAAGATTCATCATAATAGGGGAGGGTAAACTCTTATGGGAATGACTCCATACGGCAGGTCTAAAGTAGGCAATATAAACTTGCAATTACAATATTCTATTACATCCCAGTGAAAAGAGAAAACCCTTCTATGGAGTGGCTGATTTGTCTAAACTATGATGCAACAATTCATTGATTGCAACAACTTATTGATTTGACATAATTGACATAAAGAAGGGAGTGTCACTCTGTGAGATTACAAAATGTGGAAAATGTCCATCTGAAATCTAAAAATGAGAGGGGCGGAGGGATGGAGGAAGAGGGGAAGAAAAAGAAAATTATAGTTCATGTCTTCACTCAATCCCAATCTTAAGAATACTTAAGCCATTTTGCACATTCCACTTATGTAGATAAACTGGCAGAAAATTCATAGCTACAGAGAAATAGCCGTGGAACTGCTTTGTCTCCATCTCAGGAATATAGACTGAACCATTTCTGAGCTGCATAATTATGTTCCTGGCACTTTATGGCCCTGGTTTGAAAAAACCTTGGGTAAATGTGTGGACTCACATTCTCATGGCTCTCAGAGGTTTTTCCATTGCTACTACTGGCTGAGATCGCTAATTGACCTAAAACAAGATAAGAGAGTAAACATGAATTCTCCCATATATGATTAAATTTCTCAAGTTAATATTTTTTTTTTTTTGCCATGTCTCATGACACATTTTTGGTTAGGACTTCTCTCATTGCCCACCTTCCCCAAATTCAAATCTTCTACCCTTCTTGGTGAACCTCATTCCTATCCCAAGGCTACTTTCTCCTCTAGGGCCCTGAAGAAAAAGTACAGAACAGATTAAAAACAATAGAATTCAGATAATCAAAGGTATGTATTTACCCAGCAAGGGAAGGTTATGTCACTGAAAACATATGTACCATCTAGAAAGCACTGAATGCACCTCAAAGAAGACACTAGAATGGGGAAAGGTGAAGAGTTCTCTCAAAACCTTAGAGATTTTCTTCCTAGGCTGCTGGGTAATTTATAATCTGAAAGGTAGTAATAACTGATGGAGATTTCCCAGTAACAGTCATGTGAAGATGCTTGTATCTGAATGGCCATATCTTCTTTCTGTCCCAAGTCTGTGACCTATGTCAGGAACATATCAATATGTCCCTCAATTAATCATTTACCTCAGGGCGTCTTTCATATCTACCCACAACAGTATTGTTTCTGTTGTTCTCTTTTAGCCTCCCTCATATACTTCTTAGTTTGCTATCTACAAAAAGAAGTTCCTCCAAACAAACCCATCCAGAAAGAATTACACCTGCCACTTGAAGTTGATAATATATTGTTGATAGATGACAAGAATAAAATGGCACTCCCCTACTCTCATTTTGCTTTTGTACTCACTGTCAAGGGAAAAGACATCTAGACTAAAATGAGTAGAACAAATATTTCTTTCCTGGGAATTGAAGCTCAAATGGAGAAGAAGCATTTATAGGCCATATATAAGTTCAAATTTTTTGGCCTGAGAACTATTTATTTTATGTTACTGAACAAACCTTCACTTGAGGTTAACAAACTGCTCTAAGTAATGTTTAGAGAATGGTGAAAAAACTTAAATTTGCATAAATAATCAAGAAAGTAAATGTGTTGGGGCACCTGGCTGACTCAGTTGGTTAAGCATCTGCCTTCAGCTCAGGTCGTGATCCCAGGGTCCTGGGATCAAGCTCCACATCAGTGTGGCATCTACTTCTCCCTCTCCTTCTGCCCCTCTCCCCACTCATGTGGTCTCTCTATCTCTCCCAAATAAATAAAATCTTTTTTTTTTAAAGTAAATGTGATTTTAATTTTCAAAGGGGACAAGTATATTTAGTACAAACTTAAATTCCAAGCAGGATTCAATTAAGAAAGGAAAGTGTGTAAGCATCATGAGCTCAGAGGTTGGTAACCTTTCATGAATGACAGAAGATCCTTTTAGGAGTCTCACTTAAGTTATGAAGATGTTTCCCATAAAATAGGAGATGTTTACCTGAAATATAGAATGGATATCCACACTTCCAAAATATCTACATGCACATAAACTAAACTTTGCAGACAGTTTCAGAAAGTTTATAAACCCCCTTAATTTCATTTATGACTTGACTAATAAGACACTAAAAAAGATCATATCCAGTTGAAATCATTTCTTCCTTGGCAACATTGTTAACTAGTAGATCTATAAAAAGGGTCAATATATGTATTGATTTAAACAAGACATTTTGATAAACTCATCATATTCTTGAGGACAGTATGACCAAAAATGTGAGCTAGCTATTAGTAAAATTAGTCTGCTGTTCATCTAACAAATATTCATAAACACCTATTATATGCCATTTATTATAAGCAGTAGGAACAAAATAATGCATAAAATGGGTAAGGTCCCACTATTTGAAGACCTTGTAGCCTAGTGGAAAATTCAGACCACAAACAAAATATTCTAGACAGTGATAGATGATACAAAGTAATCAAGCAAAATAATGAGATAAATAGTGAGGTATGTGGGAAGAGCAGGTATTTCTGACTGTCTAGGAAAGTCTTCCTGATGTCATCATCCTTGATCTACAATTTAAAGCTTGGGAATAGACAGCTACATGAAGAAAAGTAAAGAGAACATTCCAGACAGAAAGAAAAGATCTGAAGACCTATCTGAAATGGAACAGGCTTGATTTATTCAAGGAAACAAAAGAAGATGATGGAGAAAGGCAAAGCCAAAATTATATAAGAACTTAATATGTGGTAAGGACTTTGAGTTTCATTGTGAGAAGAGAATGTATTTATGAATCTTAAGCAGGACAGTGATATAATCTGATACACTGCAGTATGACCAATAGATACCCAGTAGGTAGGAAGAGGAGAGGGAGAGAGGTAGAGAGGGAGAGGTAGTGGCAGCCTAGACCAGGGCAGTGATTGTGAAGTTGGAGAGAAGTGAATCTATTCAAAATAAGTTTTGGAAAATTTGTTGATGGGTTGGATATGGAAAAGAAGAAATTAAAGAAGATTTTTAGGTGTTGTCTTGAGCATCCAAGTATGTATTTACAGAGATAAAAGAAGACTAGCAAAGGAACAAGTTTGATGATATGTGGTGGAGATGGGAAAAATCTAGAGTTAAATTACTTTGTTCTTAAAGGGCTCTTATTATGAATTAATATGACTCTATTAGAAAGTATCTAGTGATGTGGTAATTTATAATACCTTTGATCTTGAATTCCTCAATTTTTAAAAATAAAATTAGAGAATGGATACATGTTAAATAAATCTATAAATTAAAAAAAATTTAAGTTGGAATTTATTCTGAAAGTATGTGCCAAATACGATAAAACTAAATTTAAAAGAAAAAGTGTAAAGTTCTTCTCTTGAGTCCAAAACCTATATTTTTAAGATTGGGTTGGAAGATGTGGTTTGTAGCAGTATATGTAAAAAAAGACACTGTGTCTTGGTCAACTGTAAATCCAAATGCCAAAAGATAGGATATATAAAGTGCTTAGGATATTGACTGGTATATAACCAATATTGAGTGCATGGTATTTTTGTTGTCATGATTATTTTCATTTTTATATGTCTCTCAAATAAACTAATGCAGTTTTAGGATAAATTAATAGATTCAGAATATCTAACAGAATAGGAAATAATTTCAATTTATTGTATACTTATGAAACCACACATAAAATATTGTATTTAATTATGTAATGGTTACAGACATGCTGCCCTTGGTGGTCAACACATCATGTGAAGAATGCTGAGGAAATGAGGATGTTTGATCAACCATAAAAAAGAACGCTATCTCGTCATTCTGGAATGCTATTCTCGTCATTCTGACTGGAATGAAGTGGTATCTCACAAGTGTATGTGGAACATCCTCCAGAATAAATCACATACGAGATCACAAAGCAGGTCTCGAAGAGCACCAAAAATTGGGATTATTCCCTGCATATTTTCAGACCACAATAATTTGAAACACGAATCACAAGAGAAAATTTGGAAAGAACTCAAATACTTGGAGGTTAATGAGAAACCTACCAAAGAATGAATGGGTCAACCAGCAAATGAAAGAGGAATTTTTTTAAAATCATGGAAACAACTGAAAATGAAAACACAACTGTTCAAAACCTTTGAGATGTAGCAAAGGTGGTCCTACTAAGGAAGTACATAGCAATACAAGCCTTTCTCAAGAAACTAGAAAAGTCTCAAATATACAACCTAACCTTACACCTAAAGAAGTTGGAGAAAGAACAAAGAAAGCCTAAACCAATCAGGAGAAAATAAATAATAAAGATTAGAGAAGAAATCAATGAAATAGAAACCAAAAGAACAGTAGAATAGCTCAATGAAACTAGAAGATAGTTCTTTGAAAGACTCACAAGATCAATAAACCTATAACCAGACTTACCAAAAAGAAAAGAGAAAGGATTCAAATTAATAATATCAAGAGTGAAAGAGGAGAGATCATGACCAACACCAAGGAAATACAAATAATTTGAAAAACATATTAGGAACAACTATATGCCAACAAATTAGGCAATCTAGAAGAAATGGATGCATTCCTAGAAACATATAAACTACCAAAACTGAAACAGGAAGAAATAGAAAACCTGAACAGACCCTTAACAGCAAGGAAATTGAAGCAGTAATCAAAAATCTCCCAAAAAACAACAGACTCTTAAACATAGAACTGGTGGTTAACAGAGGGAAGGTGGGTGGGGAATGGACAAAATAGATAAAGGGGATGGGGATTAAGAGTACAGTTATCTTGATGAACATGGAGAAATGTATGGGATCATTGAATTACTATACTTTACACCTGAAACTAACAACACCATATAATAATTATACTTGAATTGGGAGGGAGGGAAGAAGGAAGGACGGAGGGAGGGAGGGAAGGAAGGAAGGAGGGAAAGGAAGGAAGAAAGAGGAGGGAGGGAAGTGAAAAGGGAGAGAGGGAGGAAGAGAGGGAAGGAGGGAGGGAGTTAATTCTAGACTTGCATATTCAATGACCTAGTATCTCTTCTTGGATGTTTCCTGTATTTAGCATATCCAAAATCAGCTCTTGATTTATATCTCTAAAGAAAGAAGGAAAGAAAGAAAGGAGAACCAGAAGGTATATATGAAGGACTCTCACCTAAGAAAGTGAAATTTTGCTCCATGTCCACAAGAGACTGAAGAAAGACAGCTGTATTAAAATAATGAGATAAATTTTGACTCACTGAAGAAACTTTCTAATAGTTTGACTTTCCAATGAAAAAACAGACTTCTGTAACTAGAGATTTATATAACACCAGGAGTATTTGAGAATTGTCTGAGTTCCCCTTGGCAAGAACACTACAGAGAATCAAGAAATGGATAGTTATGCCAGATGACTATGAAGGTCCTTGTCAGGCCAATGACACATGCTTGATTTACAGGTGCACAAATATTATACAGCCCAGTTTGGTTTTTGCGGGGTGTGGGGAGGAGCAACGAAACAGTATCAGTGGTCAATTTTTCAGTTTGAGAATGTCAGAGACAATGTACTTGCACACAGGCTCAGTATATGCCTTCTATTTGCCAAAATGATATGTGGAAAATCTTTTGCTATGATCAGATCTGGTGCATATAAAACTTGACAACAGAATTGGTCATACCCTCAAACATCTACCAAAAAATAGCAAGTGACTTGGTCTTGTTTGTATACATGCAGAGACCCTACTCCCACATTTCTAGTTAGTAAGTCATCACTGGTAAGATATAGCTTAAAAATTTTATTTGATTCATGGAAAAATATTAAGAAATCAAAGTCTTCCCTGAACTCATTATTGTTTCTTTTCTTAAAGATTTTATTTATTTATTTGAGAGAGAGACAGTGAGAGAGAGCATGAGCAAGGAGAAGGTCAGAGGGAGAAGCAGACTCCCCATGGAGCTGGGAGCCCGATGTGGGACTCGATCCCAGGACTCCAGGATCATGACCTGAGCCGAAGGCAGTCATCCAACCAACTGAGCCACCCAGGCATCCCTCATTATTGTTTTTTAAAGATTTATTTATTTACCTGACAGAAAGAGACACAGTGAGAGAGGGAATACAAGCAAGGTGAGTGGGAGAGGGAGACACAGGCTTCCCATGGAACAGGGAGCCCGATGCAAGATGCAGTCCCAGAACCCCAGGATCATGACCTGAACCAAAGGCAGACACTTAACCAACTGAGCTACCCACATGTCCCTCTAGACTTGCATATCGAATGACAGAGTATCTCCACTTGGATGTTTCCCATGTTTAGCATATCCAAAATCAGCTCTTGATTTATATCTCTAAAGCTTTCCATACTGACAGCCTCTCCCCATTACAAGACTGTATCTCTATCCACCCAACTGCTCAAACCAAAACCTTAGAAGTCATCCCTGAGAATAGCAGGGATTTTTCCTCTCTGTAGGACTGGTTGATTCCTTCTTCACAAGCCATGTGGAACCATTTCACTTTTTGCAGTCTCCTTGGCCATTTCCCTAGTCAAGGTCACCATTCTTGATCTGCTATGGCAGTCACCGACCAGTCTTCCAGCTGCCACCTTCACCCATTCCTCTCCATTCTTTTCCAAAATCACAAAATCACTCAGAGATACCAATTTAAAGTATATACCAGATATTGTCATCTCCCTGCTTAAATGTCTTCAATGACTTCTCATAGTCACTTAGAATATTACCTTCTTACTAGGATCCTCAAAGCCTCAACTGATATGATATCTATTTTTCTCTCCCTCTTAATCTCGTACTTCTTTGTCGTCCCCTCATTATGCTTCAGATTTCTTTCAGGACTTCAAAACCACAAGGTCCTCCCCATTCTAGTTCTTTCAGATATTTTCTTCTGCTGATTGTATTCTGTCCCCTGCTTCTCTCTTGACTGGCTCCCTCTCAGCCCTAAATTTTACCTTAAGATTATTCCTCTTAGGATCCCTGACAAAACTCTCTAAAGCAGATTCCCTTACCACCTCTTTTCTACCTTAGCCATTATCTCCAGCTGGCTATACATTTCCTCCTTCGCATTTACTAAAAATGTTTAATTATTTCATTTATATACATATTTTATTTCTTTTTGTTTGTTCCCATACTATAAACTCCAAAGAGCAGTTTTGTTTACTGTACCTTGACCAGAAACATGCAACATAGAAGTTAAAAGGTGTAGGCTCTGGAGCTGGACTGCCTTGATTCAAGCCACGATTTGCTAGTCATAACTTTCTGACCTTGACTTCTCTGATTTCAATGACTTCTTATGTGAAATATGACAAGGAAACAATACTTAACCTAAAAGGTTTTTAGGAGTATTAAATAATAGATAGAAAAATGCTAACCATACAGTAAGCACACACTAAATATCAGCTATTAGTATTTTAGTGTCTAACACTAGTAAGTGCTGAATAAATATTTATTGAAAACAATGACTGCCTCAAGCAGTAGTCTTTGCAAGAGATGTCAAAACTAAACTAACTAGAATAATCCATCAGATCAAGAAATAATCGTTACCTGGAAGAGATTTATAACTTCAAGTAAATTTTCATCACTGGGTTGACTTCCCAAAGGCTTTTCTAAATATTCATCACTTTTTTCAAGCCCTCAACAGACCACCTCACAGCCTTCGTCTTATAGCACGTCAAAACGATAAAAAAAAAAATATTTCGTTTAACTATGAACACTCAATCTTATAGCACGTCAAAATGATAAAAAATATTTTGCTTAACTATGTACACCCAATTTTCCTCTCCTTCACGTCTATATTGAACATTTATTTTAATTACCTTCTTTCCTAGAAACTCAGAGAAAGACCTTCCTTTTTTCCAAGGCCAACTCTTTTCCTATACTTCTTAATTTCCTATCCCTAAATCGTCTAGGTATAATTCTATTTTGCCTGCCTTTCCACTCAACCTCTACCTGTATGCTGACTCCTTGCTTTCAGTCTACAAGGATGGCAATTTCTTCACCCCAAATTATGTATTACATTGTTCTCTCTGCATAGCAGTCTTTATAAAACTATATTTCTCTATCAAAAATGGAAATATCTTTCAAAAAGTTTAGTGTAAATATCCCTTCCTTTGTTTGGCCTGCTTTACTTATTCCTTTTCTTCCTAGGCAAAATTAATCACTTTTTCCTTTGTCACTAATAGTGCTTCATTTATACTTCTAATCTATTTCATATTCCTTTTAGAATAATGTGGATAGATGGATGGATATAAACATAAGTAGGTATTCTTTCCACTAGCTTTTGCACTCCTTAAAGGCAATGCATTCTATCATTCATTTTTTTTTTTTTAATAATTGAGCACATATAGTGTTTCTTTTAACACTTAATGTTTTGGTCACTGTGCTAACACTTTAGTTTTAATCCTAAAAATATCAAAAGGGAAACCACATTATTCCCATTTATAGCTGAAGAAAATGAACCTTAAAGTGGTCAGCTTACTTGCTTAATATACCGGCTATTATTCTTAACTACTGCCCACAGTTTTGAGAAGGAGAGAAAATAAGGAATGAGGCAAAATAAGAAAAACAAAATTAGTATTATAGACACAATCTCCATAAACCTCTCCCCAACGGTTGAGCTTCTTTTATTATTTTCAGCCACTGATACATTTATTTCAACAATAGCTAAAAGCTAAAGATTATTAAGATGGGAGCAACAAGTAAGATTATATTCTGCTTATTCAAGTTTATTCAACTATAGACTTTTCTTGGTTTATTTCACTCTGTAACTCTCCCAGACCATTGTTACTAAGATTTTTTACTTTGAGAGGAAAGAGCAGAGAAAATTCAACTCACATTCTGAGTCTTAGAAATGTTGAAAGGGGCTTCATAGAGGGGTTTATAAACATTAATAAATATAAATAAACCTAAAAAAATTAAAAATAGAACTTTATTTTCTTGTATTGAGTCATTCAGAATTTAGGGATGACTGACTCTTCCTAGTCTATTTAAATGAAGAGCAGCAAGTGATATTAGAAAGATAAGAAAGAAAACAGGAGCCAGAATACATAAATTAAGAAGAGAAAAAAAGGTAGGATTAGGAAGAAAAACACAAGCAGTTAATTCAGTGGAGAGAAAGAGCTAAAGAAAGTAATTTACTTAACTTCTCTTATCTTAGTAGCAATATTTTAATTCTCTTTCCTTCACAGCATTGACATTAAAACTATCAGACTCATATAATATGTTTGTAAATTATAAAATACCTGCCCTATAAAAGGCATGTAAAAGAGTGGAAAGAACCCAAACATGCACCCATAAACAAAGACTTAGTTTGTTGTCAATAAAAGCAGGCTACCCAATACTTATGATGGACAAAACAGACTCTACAACAAAAACTGTAACAAGAGACAAAAAAGGATACTATATGATAATAAAGTGTAAAAACTAACAGAAAGATAACAATTGTAAGTATTTATGCACCCAACATGGAAGCACCCAAATACATAAATTAGTTAATAACACACATAAAGTAATTATTCTGTAATATTACAATAACAGTAGAGGACTTTAACACCCCAATGACATCAATAGATTAGCTAAACTAGCTATATCTATTCTCCTGGATAGATCACATATTAGGCCACAAAACAAGCCTCAACAAATTCAGAAAGACTGAAGTCATATCATGTATCTTTTCTGACCACAACACTAGAAGCCAACCACAAGAAAGAAAGATCTGTAAAGACCAAAAATACATGGAAGTTAAACAACAGGCTATAAACCATGAATGGGTCAACCAGAAAATACAAGTTGAAATAAAAAGTACATGGAAACAAATGAAAATGAAACTTTGGGATGAAGCAAAAGCAGTTCTAAGAGGGAAGGATACAGCAATACAGGCCTACCTCAAATAAGCAAGAAAAATCTCAAACAACCTAACCTTGCACCTAAAGGGTCTAGAAGAGAAAACAAAACCTAAAACCAGTAGATGGAAGGGAATGATAAACATAAGAGCAAAAATAAATGAGAAAAAGAAATATAAAAAACAATAGAACAGACTAATGAAACCAGGAGATGATTCTTTGGAAAAAAAAAATCAATAAAATTGATAAACCTCTAGCCAGACTTACCAAGAAAAAAAAAGAGAGAGAGAGAGAGAGAGAGAAAGGGAAAGACCCAAATAAATAAAATCACAAATGAAAGAGGAGCAATAACAACAAATGCCACAAATGTGCAAAAAAAAAAAAAAAATACAAGAATATTGTGAAAAAATATATGCCCTGAAATTGGATAAGTCTTTAGAAGCATTTAACCTCCAAAAACTAAATTAAGAAGAAATTTAAAAAAATTGAACAGACCGATTACCAGCAAAGAAATTGAAACAGTAATCAAAAACTCCCAACAAACAAAATTCAGGACCAAATGGCTTCACAGATGAATTATACCAAACATTTAAAGAAGAGTTAATACCTATTTTTCTCAAACTATTCCAAAAACCAGAAAGGAAGAAAAATTTTCAAATTCATTTTATGAAGGCAGCATTACCATGATATCAAAACCAGATTAAGACACCACTAAAAAAAAAAAAAAAAAAAGAAAGAAATAAACCAGACAATATATCTGAGGAACATGATGCAAAAATTATCATAAAATACTAGCAAACTGAACCAATACATTTTAAAAATCATTCAGCATGATCGCATGGGATTTATTCCTGGGTTGCCAGGGTGGTTCATCAGGTTGTTAAATCAACATGATACATCACATCATTTACAGAAAGGATAAAAACCATAAGATCATTTTAACAGACATTTGAAAAAAAAAACATTTGACAAAGTAGATCCATTTATGATAAAAACCCTCAACAGAGTAAGTTTAGAAGGAACATACCTCAACATAATAGAGGTCATTTATGGAAAACTCAAAGCTAACATCATCCTCAATGGGGAAAAACAGAGCCTTTCCTCTAAGATCAGGAACAAGACAAGGATATCCACTGTCACCACTTTTATTCAACATAGTATTAGAAATCCTTACCACAGCAATAAGACAAGAAAAAAAAAAAGACATCCAGATCAGTAAGGAAGAAGTAAATCTTCCACTATTTGCAAGTAACATGGTATTATGTATAAAAAGCCCTCAAGACTCTACCCAAAAACTGATAGAACTGATAAATTCAGTAAAGTCACAGGACACAAAATCAGTGTATAGAAATGTTGTATTTCTATACAGAACAATGAAACAGCAGAAAGAGAAATTAAGAAAACAATCCTATTTACAATTGCACCAAAACCCATAAGATACCTAGGAATAAACTTAACAAAAGAGGTGAAAGACCTGTATTCTGAAAACTATAGAACACTGATGAAAGAATACCACACAAAGAAATGGAAAGACATTCTCTGATCACATATTTGAGGAAAAAACTTTGTTAAAATGTCTATACTACCCAAAGCAATGTACATATTTAATGGAATCCCTATCAAAATACCAGCAGCCCTTTTCACAGAACTAGAACAAATAATCCTAAAATTTGTATGGAACCACAAAAGGGTCCAAATACCTAAAGCAATTTTGAAAAAGATTATCAAAGCTGGAGGCAACATAATTCCAAACTTCAAGTTATATTACAAAGCTATAGTAATTGAAATAGTATGGTACTGGCCCAAAAACAGACCATAGATCAATGGGACAGTCTAGAAAATCCAGAAATAAACCCACAACTGAAGGGTCAACTAATCTTTGACAAAGCAGGAAAGAATATCTAATGGGAAAAAGATGAGCTCTTCAATAAATAGTGAAAACTGGATAGCTACATGCGAGAAAAAAAGAAAAAGAAACTGGGTCACTTTCTTACACCATACACAAAAATAACTTCTAAATGGATTAAAGACCTAAATGTGAGACCTGAAACCATAAAAATCCTGGAATAGAGAACAGGCAATAATTTCTCTGACATTAGCCATAGCAACTTTTTTCTAGATAGATCCCTTGAGGCAAGGGAAACAAAAGCAAAAATAAACTGTTGAGACTATATCAAAATAAAAGTTTCTGCACAGTGAAGGAAACAATCAACCAAACTAATAGGCAACTTATTGAGTGGGAGAAAATATTTGCAAACTACATACCTGATAAAGGAGTAGTATTGAAAATATATAAATTTATAAAACTCAATAATCAAAAAAATGAATAATCCAGTTCAGAAATGGGCAGAAGACATGAACAGACATTTCTCCAAAGAAGACATACAGATGCCCAACAGACACATGAAAAGACGAAAAGATGCTCATCATCACTGATCATCAGAGAAATGCAAATCAGAAACCACAATGAGATATCATCTGAGACCCATCAGTGGGCTAAAATAAACAAGAAACAGCTCATGTTGGCAAGGAGGAGGAGAAAAAGGAACCCTCTTGCACTTCTGGTGAGAACACAAACTGGTTACAGCCACTCTGAACAACAGTATGGAGTTTCCTCAAAAAGGTAAAAATGGACCTGCCCTTTGATCTAGCAATTGTACTATTAGATATTTACCCAAAGAATAAAAAAAAAAAAACACTAATTTGAGAAGATACATACACCCCAATGTTTATAGCAACATGATATACAGTAACCAAGATATGGAAGCAGCCCAAGTGTCCATCAACTGATGAATGGACAAAGAAGATGTGTATATATACATAATAAAAGTCAGCCTCAAAAAAGAATGAAATCTTGCCATTGAAAACAATATGGATGGAGCTAGAGTGTATGATGTTAAGTGAAATAAGTCAATCAGAAAGACAAATACATATTATTTCACTTGTATGTGAAATTTAAGAAACAAAACAAATGAACAAAGGGAAAAATGAGAGACAAACCAAGGAACAAACTTTCTTAATTATAGAGAACTAATGGTTTACCAGGGTGGAGGGATGGGTAAAAGAGGGGATGAAGATTAAGGAGTGCACGTCATGACGAACACCAGGTAAATTAAAATTAAAACTTTTAAAAATTTCTTTAAAACTTTTTAAAAAGCAAACTACAAAAAGTACATAGTGCAAAACTTAGCTTTTTGTAATCAAAATGGACTATGTTGTATGTTGTATATATGCATATATTGTTATATAAATGGTCTAAATTTACCCAATATTCTCTTTGCTCATTCCTAGAAAATGGATAATAGAACAGAAGTGGAGAATTTCACTTTCTACCATAAGATTTGTATTTGAAAATTTTATTAAAAATTTCTTTTTGAATTTTTATAGTAAGCACATTACTTTGATATGTATATGTATACAGATTTATTCTAAAGTAGAGTAATCTCTCAAGACAATTTCTGATTAATGATAAACACTTTTAGAACTTTTTCTTGGGAGTTAAATTAAGAGTTAACCACCAAATTATAAAATATAAAGTTAAGACTATCAGGTTCACTCTCCCTTTTAGATGACAAAATAACCATAAAGGGGACTCATAGATAAATGTCTTATAGATAAACTAGCATTAGAGCTAGAAGGAATTAATGAACTAGAAGGAATTCATGAATCAATGAAGGGGAAAAAAGTTCTCAAATAAGTTGACAAATGAGCAGCTAGAAAATGGGTGATAATAAGGCTCTTGGTTGTACAGGAACCAAGAAGACGGGAGCTCTTTCACCTGTTCCTGCAAGGAAATCACTTCTGCACTGGGACCCTCAGTTCCTGAGGGCAGGAGGAAGAGAAACCTCAATGGCTGCAGCAAACTTAAGAATAAATGAAGTGTCGGGCTCCAATGGAGAAGTCAAAAGAACAATTCATTTCCAAAAATATTTATTGCTTCCCTACAGTGTGCCAGGCTGAACACATCCAACAATGTTAATAGGAACAAGGAAGACAAACAAAAAATGGACAAGGTCACAGGAAGACTCTGGTGATCACACAGACATTCAGACCAAATTATAAATAAATAGGTAACACTGTACCACTCAGCAAAAATAATCCGAGCAGATCTTTAAAAAAAAAAAAAAACACAAATATTTAACTAGATGACTATTACTATATTATGAACACGATCAAAGACTATCAAAGACAATTTATCCTCTTTAGTTAAAGTAAATGTAGTCTACTAAATAAAAGGATGATATTGTACTTTCTACTACTACTCAGATCAAATCAGAGAAGACTGGCCAGCAGTCCCTTCTGAGTGAGGACTGGCAGTAGACTACTCGAGGTTATCACACACACACTACCTGGGCAGTTTTTCTTACAGGACAACAAATACCAGTCTCTGCTTTTTGCCGTTTTAGAAAAGATTTGACTTTTAGGTTTAAAAGCTCTAGATCCAGACCAACTAAAGAATTACAATAAAATTACAAAAATTTCTAAGAAAAACAAACAAGTGAAATCAGAATAGGTTCTATGGATTGTACCTACACCAATTTCTCAGCTTTGATATCCTACAGTTGTGCAAGATGTTAACACATGGGTGGGGAAGCAGAAGAAAGGATGCATGGGGAAGTCCCACAGATTTAGTTGCAAATTCCTGTGAATCACAATTATTTCAAGATAAAAAGTTAAAAGAAATCTTAAGGGACACTGCTAATGGAAGTTCTAAATGGGGCTTCCATTACAAATCAAGTGGCCAATCTCTTGGCTTAAGGGATATGAATTGTGTTACTTACAGGGGCTCATTTCCATACACTGCCAGTTGTACTAACTTCCTCCTAGAGGGATTTCTGTTTAACAAGCATTCAAATAGCATTCCAAGAGCTAAGAAAAATTGCCCTGTTGGCAGCTGCTAAGACACCCTGGCCATACTTCATCTTGTTAATAGAGTTTCAATGCAGATTTGTCCATGTTCTTACTTCACTGCAGTACTCAATTGCTTTCACTTGTTCTTCATAAAGTACTTTCATCATCAGAAAAGTGATTTTATAACAGGTACTAAACATTTCCTCAAATCGTATTTTCTTGATCACATTTCTTTATCTTTCTGGTAAAATATTAATTTTCTTTTGTATCACAACAGCGGATTTAATATGCTCCAATGCTGGAAAGGAAAAATGTAATCTCTTTGATTTTGCATCATATCTTCAAATTTCCTGGTAGTTTTTCTCATAAAATCATTCTTCACCCTTCTTATTGGATAGGGGCATATTAGAGTAGTGTCTGTGAATATGCTGGAGCATGATTACTAATCTAAACAATTTAAATATGCTCTGGACGTTACTATTCACCATCCTGCCGACACTGAGAACCTAAGAACTCTCCTATCTTTAGTTCGCCAATCAGCATTGAAAAGATGAAAGCAACCATATGACAAGTACTATAGACTGGATGTTTGTGTTGCCCAAAATGTATATGTTAAGACCTAACTCCCCAAGTGATGGTGTTTGGAGGTGGGGCTACTGGGGAGTGATTAGGTCATAAAGGTAGGAGGTTGGTACTCTTATAAAAGAGATCTCAGAGACCTGTCTTTAAATCTTCTTCCATGTGAAGACACAGCAAAAGATGGCCTCCTATGAGACAGGAAGTAGACTCTCATCAGTCACTGAATCTATGGTCCTGTGGTCTTGAACTTTCCAGGCTCCAGAACTGTCAGAAATAAATTTCTGTTGTTTATAAGCCACCCAGTCTACAGTACATTATAACAGCCCAAATGTACTAAGACAATGGAAGAAGCAAAAGGAAAAGTAGGGAAGCGATAGGATCCTGGTGGCTGAGGCCAGAATGAGAGTATTTTAGACGTGGAAAAGCAGAGCTCAATTAAAGATAATTAATTTCTAAAAAAATTGTCATGTGATATAGAATGAAGCTCATGATCTTAAAATGCTGTTGACTGTGGCAATGTCTTTGTTTTAGTTAGAACCTCCAAGGTTAGTCAAGCCCCATTATTATCCCCTGATAGGGGGTATAAACATCATATATAGACTCATCTGGCCATCTTGTCATATAGCTGGATGGATGACCAAGCTATTGGACTTTCCTTGATCATGTGCAAGGTTAATTAGGTTTTTCTAGAAATTGTAATTCATTTTATAGGCAAATGGTGACTGACAGGAGACCGTAATCCTTGCTCTTCCTATCAATAAAATGGTGAGTGGAAAGGGCGCTGCTAAAAAGTGAGGGATAAAAGGGATAAGCAGAGGTGTTATTATGTGTGTTGCTTTCCTTGAAGCAAATGGGAGCTCCAGCTGTTACTCCCTCTCTCCTAAGAAAAGTGAATGGCTGTTTTTGTAATTGCGATATATTTAAATCTGTGTGCAAGGGATTTATTTATATCCTACAGTCAATACATTTAGTAAACTGAGCAAAACCCTGCTTGCAATGACAACTTCTGAAAGTGCATTAAGCAGCTTTGTTTCCAGCTCTAGTCAATAGAGGGACAACATGCAACTCCTCTGTGATTTCTGGACTATTTGTCCTTCCTGATTAATTGACTTTGGAAGAAGTTCTTCCCTTCACTGAATTTTGTTGCTGTATATAAAAAGTAACAAGAAGCTGTTACAGCTGAGAGAAATATTGTTAGAGTCTTCTGACCCAGTCCTTCCTTAACAATGATACCCTCAGTGGGATTATAGGTCTGTTTACTCATCAGGATGACCTTCCAAGGATCCTACGGAAGAATTCACCCCTGATAAACCCTCATTAAGAAGAATTAAATACAAAATGCCAAATGGTGAGAAAAATCAGGCTTTGTAGGTCTGGGAAGTTCAACATCAGTGATCTTTCTTGGTCAATGTACAAATATTATTTTACAGTCAGTAACACCACTTTCCTACCTTATAAGAAGGAAGAAAACCATGGGCAATGAAAGTAAAAACAAACAAATGAGACCACATCAAATTTAAAAACATCTGCTCAGCAAATGAAAAACCAACAGAGTGCAAAGCAACCTACAGTATGGGAAAAAATTTTTGCAAACCATATATCTGATACAAACTTAGTATTCAGAATATACAAAGAACTCTTACAACTCAACAACAACAAAATAAACAAAAACTCAGCTACAAAGGGGATACAGGACTTAAACAGAAATTACCCCAAAAAAGATATATAAATGGTCAATGAGCCTATGAAAAGATACTTAATGTCACTCATCATCAGAGAAATGCAAATCAAAACCACAATGAGATATCACCTCATACTCATTAGGATGCTACTATCAAAACAAAGAAAAGAACAAGTGAAAGTGAAGAGGTGGAGAAACTGGAATACTTGTGCACTGTTGGTGTGAATGTAAAATAGTGTAACCACCTTGAAAAACAATATAGAACATCCTCAAAAAATTAAAAACAGAATTACCATATGATCCAACAACCCCATTTATGGATGTATAGCTAAAAGAATTAAAAGTAGGATATCAAAGAGGTATTTCTGCAGCAATGTTAATCGAAGCATTATTCACAGAAACCAAATAGAAGCAACCCAGAAGTCAACTGATAGATGGATGAACAAAATGCATATAAAAACAATGGAATATTATTTAGTCTTAAAAAGAGGTTCTTTCATATACTATACCATGAATCAATCTTAAGGATATTATGCTAAGTGAAAAGAGCCGGTCATTTAAAAAAAAAAAAAAAACCTGCATAATTCCACTTCTCCAAGGTATCTAAAGTAGTTGAACTCTTAGAAAGAAGCATAGTGGTTACCAGGGGTGGGGGAAGGGAAAAATGGAAGTTGTTCAGTGAGAATGGAGTTTTGGCTATGAAGATGAAAATGTTCTAGAGATCTGTTGCACAATAATATGCAATACAGTTAACCCAACACTACTGTACTAAACACTTAAAACTGGGTAAGATGGTATTTTTATGTTCTGTTTTTTTACCAAAAAAAAAAAAAAAAAGAAAGAAAGAAAAGAAAGCAACTCACCACGCCATACTCAAAACAGAGGGTTTTTTTTTTCATTGATTTGGGTAAGAATGGAAACCAAAGAATATTTGGATCATCCACTTGCCCATGCACCTGGAAGTGAAAAAGGGAGAGAGAGTACATCCACATGTACATAGCTAGTGGCTCCAAAACTCCCAAATTAAAGATCCAAATACAGAAAGGCAAGAAAGAAAGGAAGACAAACCATCCATGGATAAAACCACATGAGCATAATTTTATTTGGCCTCTGTACTAGGCAAGTTTTGTTTGTTTGTTTGCTTTTTTCCCATGTAACAGAAAATGGTCTTACACTAAGGTGAAGTTCAACATTTTACTCTGATGGTACAATCAGCACAATGAGGAAAATGCATTCAAATCCTGAAATTTGACACTTTGTTCACTTCCTTCTTGAAATGAGTATGTATCTTCTGAACAAGCTCCTTTAATAGCTTACCTCCAAATATTTGCTTGGAATTCTCCAATTCTTTTGTGGCACTGCAAGTAGTGCTCTCTTGAGCTGCAAAATCCACCTGTTTCACATGGCTGACATGCTGCCCCAAAACTTAAAGTCCCATGTACAAAATAGGTGCATTTTCTACATTCTTCATTAACTCATTCCTCCTCCAGATTTCCTTGGTTCTATTAATGACAACATCCATCCAAGCATTCTTGCATAATGTCTTGGAGTTTTGTCATCTCCCATCCTTACATTCAGTAAATTCAGTAAGCACTGCTGTACTATGCACTGAATCCTTACAGATTCTTCCTCTGCAATTTGTTTCACTTTTCTGACCTTTTTCTCTCTCACCAACCTAATTCAAGACTTCATAGTTTCTTGTCTCCTTGTACCTTACCTTCCCACTGGAATTCTACAGAATTTATAAGATCAACCATTCTAACCCCAGTGCCACCTCTCTTGAATCTCTAGAATCACAGTGTTAAATTCTCTTATTTGTTCCATCTTATCTTAAAATTATTTTTCCACTGAATTTTGCCCTTTGGGAGAAGAAAATACCTACCCTCTATGAAGAAACATCTAGCAGAGCTATGTCCCCAAAATTTTGTTGAAAATTGAATTTACTTCAGAAAGCTACCTTTGAGGGCATAATGTCAGACAGTACAGTGATCTTCAAAACCATAAACATGATAGCCATACATGGTAGACACCATTAGGAAATACTGGTGAGGGGGCCCCTGGGCGCATTCAGTGGGTTGAGTGCCTAAATCTTGATTTCAGCTCAGGTCATGATCTCAGGGTAGAGGGATGGAGCCCCATGTCAGGCTCCACACTCAGCAGGAAGTCAGCTTAAGGATTCTCTCTTTCTCCCTCCCCCTTCTTCCCTCCCCCATTCATACTCTGTTTCTCTTACTCTCTCTAAAACATCTTGGGTGGCTGGGTGATGGACATTGGGGAGGGTGTGTGTTATGGTAAAAAAATAATAATTTTAAAAAATAAAATAAACATTCTAACTGGTTTAAGGTGATATCTCAATGTGGTTTTAATTTGAATCTCCCTGATGGCTAGTGATGATGAACATTTTTTCATGTGTCTGATAGACAGTTGGATGTCTTCATTGGAGAAGTGTCTGTTCATATCTTCTGCCCATTTTTTGATATGATTGTCTGTTTTATGTGTGTTGAGTTTGAGGAGTTTTTTATAAATCCTGGATATCAACCTTTTGTCTGTACTGTCATTTGCAAATATCTTCTCCCATTCCATGGGTTGCTTCTTTGTTTTCTTGACTGTTTCCTTTGCTATGCAGAAGCTTTTGATTTTGATGAAGTCCCAAAAGTTCATTTTAGCTTTTGTTTCCTTTGCGTTTGGAGACATATCTTGAAAGAAGTTGCTGTGGCTGATATTGAAGAGATTACTGCCTATGTTCTCCTCTAGGATTCAGATGGATTCCTGTCTCACATTGAGGTCTTTTATCCATTATGAGTTTATCTTTGATATCATTGAGACCTTACACCAGTTAGAATGGCCAAAATTAACAAGACAGGAAACATGTGTTGGAGGGGATGTGGAGAAAGGGGAACCCTCTTACACTGTTGGTGGGAATGCAAGTTGGTGCAGCCTCTTTGGAGAACAGTGTGGAGATTCCTCAAGAAATTAAAAATAAAACTTCCCTATAACCCTGCAATTGTACTCCTGGATGTTTACCCCAAAGATACAGATGTAGTGAAAAGAAGGGCCACCTGTACCCCAATGTTTATAGCAGCAATGGCCACGGTTGCCAAACTGTGGAAAAAACCAAGATGCCCTTCAATGGATGAATGGATAAGGAAGATGTGGTCCATATACACTATGGAATATTATGCCTCCATCAGAAAGGACGATTACCCAACTTTTGTAGCAACATGGACGGGACTGGAAGAGATTATGCTGAGTGAAATAAGTCAAGCAGAGAGAGTCAATTATCATATGGTTTCACTTATTTGTGGAGCATAACAAATAGCATGGAGGACATGGA
>NC_081569.1:96263519-96328198 GCF_022355385.1 Mustela nigripes
GGACGGGACTGGAAGAGATTATGCTGAGTGAAATAAGTCAAGCAGAGAGAGTCAATTATCATATGGTTTCACTTATTTGTGGAGCATAACAAATAGCATGGAGGACATGGGGAGATAGAGAGGAAAAGGGAGTTGGGGGAAATTGGAAGGGGAGGTGAACCATGAGAGACTATGGACTCTGAAAAACAATCTGAGGGTTTTGAAGGGGCAGGGGGTGGGAGGCTGGGGTACCAGGTTGTGGGTATTATAGAGGGCACAGACTGCATGGAGCACTGGGTGTGGTGCAAAAATAATGAATACTGTTATGCTGAAAATTAAATAAATAAATAAATAAATAAATAAATAAATAAAAATAAATTTAAAAAAATAAAATAGACAAATATTTTAAAATATATCAGTGAGATTACCAAACATTACAAAAAAGGATTAATGGGTATGAAAAACATGCAGTCATTTCAAACTTAGTTCAACTCTCCATTTTCCTCATTCTCTTAATATGATGGCTGATTTGTCCCATGTACGTCTCTATTTTTGCTAGTACCCAAGGAATACAAAACAAATGCACACATAGTAGATAATTTAATGGTGAGAAATGTATTTAGTTTTAGAAAAGGCAAGCAGATTCATTCTACCCCAAGAGGAAGAAATTTCTTTTGACTTTTGTCCTCACTCAAGTTATTCAACCTAAAATCTAATGGCCAATGAGGGATTAATAGAGTAAACACATATCATGGGGTTGAGGACCAACAATTTTTTAGAAATGTTATTTCTACAATTATTATTATATGGAATATCAGATAAAAATTGCCAGATAAAAATTTTATTGATAAATGTTCGCATCATTTCTCAATATTTGTAGTGTTATAAATATGACCATATCATCCATATTCTATTTATCTTTGCAATCTGGTAAACTCACAGAGTTTTGTATAGAGAAGGAAGTCAGTAATCACTTGATGAGTTGAATGTGCTCATTCTTTTCTCTGGTATGCTCTTGAGGAATATAAAGTTTCACTTGCAACTCTATTAATCTAGGCAAAGATTTTAGTAGGCTGGGTGTCAATGTGCATTATCAGTTGACGAAACAAGAATTAGACCAAAGAGATCCCAAGGCAAGTGGACTCTGCCTAGACAAGATCTCTATATACTTCTAGAGTTTATGTGGACCTTGTTACATGATCACAAGACAACTAAGGATGGAAATGTAATTTTCATCATATACTATAGATATGTACCACATAGTAGATTATATTGACTTCATAAGAAAGGTTGGGAGAAATAAAAACAGCACCCTTCCACAGACAAGGCAAGAATACTGGGGGGAAAAAACATATGGAACCCTTACAATCTTGTCAATCCTTCTCCCAGCATACAGCCTGCTCCGGCCTTATTACTAAAGTAGATGGGTCATTCCCATGCCCATGCCAGAGATGCCCTTGAGAACTTACTCAAGACCTGATGAATCAATCGGTCTGCATTTTAACAAGATCTATAGGTGATTCACACAATGAAGTCTGAGAAACACGTTACTCCATCTTTTATAAAGTTTCACAATACACCAGTAACAAGTAATGGGTAAGAATTAGGACTGGACCATTCTTAATATTAAACAGGACAAAGATACCTAAACATCTGAGCACTAACAACAGGATACTCATCCTGCTTGGAGTCATATTTGACTCCACTATGAACATAGCAAAGATCTAAAAAACTTACTGATATATTAGGTGTTGGCTCATCCGCAAAGCAATTCCTCAGGGAAGACTTCAATTCTCAACACACAGTAATGCAAAAAGGTCTCCATATGAGTGTCCAAAATGTGTGAAAGAATATGTGTGAGTCAGTCAGGGCAACACTATCACTTCCTCATAAGCCTTAAGTTCCACATTAGGAAAATATCATTGGCAATAGTCAAAGTATAAGCATAATGTCTATGAGGTACTATGTATTACTGATGCACAGATAAGGAGAAACTCAAGTCAAGAAGTTAGTTTTAATCTTTTAGGAAAAGAGAAAGTAAAGATGTGTCCATTCAGGATTAGGTTTTCAAAATCGATTAACCTTCCACCCCTGTGAAACACCAGCAGCATTGTAAGCCTCATATGTTCATTTGCTTAGACCCCCCAACACACCTGTTGTAGAACCTTGGTTCCAAACTTTCCTGCCACCACTGCTCTCTGCTGGGATGAGTGGAGTATGGAAAATCACAAAGACACCTGATCTGGCCCCATACACCCAATCAGAGCACAGCTGGGGAAAGGAACTCCCCTAGGTCATCCAAATCAAAACCCCATGGGAATGGGATTTTACAGACAACTGTGCCTCAGTCACCTTGCTGTAGAATCAGAGGCCTGTGTTGGCCCAGACAGGAAGAATTCTGCCCCTGTTTTAAATTGCACGATTTGCCAAATAGCTAAGTATTGCTCCTTTGGACTCAGTAGCTTCCTCAACGTGGTGCTTACTTTGCTTGTAATGACCCGTCATGGTCACCGTGGAGCTGCACTTATCCATTATGGATTATGTGTACACATTTCAGCAGGGCAGTATCTGTCTCTGTCCTCCCTATCAGACATCACAAGGTTAATGTGCAAAATGCTACCTGAGTGCTAATCGTGTATGAAAACTGCCACCAAGCGTAAGAGGATGGAGAGGACTCGCAGTAACTAAGGAAATAAATGCATTCCCCTTGCTGGAACATACACACTTGTGGCAGGAAGAGATGGCTCCGATGCATATCTTTGAGACTCCAGATGGAGCAGGAGACAATTTGCCTCCTTTCTAGGACACAATCAGTATTCCTACTATTCCTGTCACATACATTATGGTGCATGTTTAACCACTTGTGGCCTGGAAGCTTTTCTCTTTTCTAAAAACAAATGTCTACAAGAGCAATGTACTTTGGGTTTTGTCAAAAAAAGGAGGGGCTGGCTTATTATAAAAATGCTATTGTTTGGGGCACCTGGGTGCCTCAGTGGGTTAAGGCCTCTGCCTTCGGCTCAGGTCATGATCCCAAAGTCCTGGAATCGAACCCTGAATCCAGCTCTTCGCTCGGTGGGGAGCCTGCTTCCTCCTCTCTCTGCCTGCCTCTCTGCCTACTTGTGATCTCTCTATCTGTCAAATAAATAAATAATCTTTTTTTAAAAAAATGCTATTGTTCAATTAAACATGGAGAATATTTTTGTCTCAATGCCATGATGTGGAGAGAAGATGTTCCATTAAAGCGAGTCTTTATAAATGAAGTTTAATCTCTTCTAAATGCCAAAACTTTTTTCTTCCTCTTAACCACTTCAACTGAGAAGCTCTTTAAATTCTTAGACAACATACTCACCGTGCAAAACTAATAATGTTCGTTACCTCTTTATAATTCCATTTACCTCTCCTTAGGAGCCCCTGTTTCTTCACCTTTGCTGACTCAACATAATTCAGTCCTTCCATTTTGAAATCCACTGTCTTCTGAGCAACAACTCAGTCTGCCCAGGACTCTCTCCTCTCGCATTCTTCCCTCTCTTCTCACTCAGTGTCCATCAGGTTCAGGACAAAGAGAAGGGTACAGGGGAGAGGAACAGGCCATGTATCACCAGGACTGAATGCCCTCTCTTGAATCCTCCTCAGTGCTCTGGCCTCAGCCTGGGGCAGCGGGGTCCGCACATATGGCTTCTTGATGCCAGAAAGTGTGCAGGGTGTGCAGGCTCGCCTCAGCCACTTTAAGGAGCTTGTGAGGGGGTGGACCATGAACTTTTTTTTTTTTTTTTTTTTGGTTGCTCCCCACACTACACTGGAGAACTCTGAAAGACTCATGTCCTGGGAATATGCTACTTTGTCATCCTGGTGTCATGTTAGACACATGGCTTACCTAAGAGTCTCACAGAGCTCCTATCCTATGCCCTGAGCAAAAGACACTGCTCGCAGGCCCCCTAAGTCTATGTGAGATTTTAATCCCTCCCCCCCCCCACAAGACTCACCAAAGCAGGAGGATGCACAAGGTCCTTCTCAGGGACCTGGGCAGTATCTGAGCTCTCGTCACACTGCACTCCGATTCTCTTATCTTCTCTGGCCAGCAAAATCGCGTTTACTTCATCAGGCATGCTTCCCAGTCTAGGGGTGATGGTCCAAATTCTAGGCACTGAGTTTTCGATGCTTCAGGCCTTACTATTTAATGCCAAATTTTTAGAATTCGTGAAATTTATTTTCCTGCCCGAGTCTCTGGCTCTTTCAATTGCAATCTGTAGCTTTTAAGGCTTTAATCTCAGCTATAGATATCTAAAAGTACACACAACAGCTCCAGAGCCAAGAATTGGCCTCTCTCCTTCCCAGACCATCTCTACCCTGCACTGCATAACAATATGCATGACTCTCATGCTGTTTCGATAAGGAGAAGTGAAGAGGTAGAAGGAAGTGAAAAAATACACAGTTCAATATCAAATTTACACTGCTACCCAGGACTTCTTCTCCAGCAGGAGACGCAGGATATAACTATGATTTTTCCTTCTAATATAGGTTCCTTATTGGCCAGGGTAGAAATTCTGTTCTGCCTCCATCTCTCCCGCCAGACAGTGAGCCAGCACCGCTGTTTTGATGGCTGCTTCCAACAGTTTCTTCATTCCGTGGTTGCTTGTCTGCTAGGAGCAGGGAAACCAGATAACCACACTTGTTAAGAATTGTGTGTTAAAGGGAAGTCAATAAAGCCCTGACCCTAGGAGTTAAGTGCATGCCTTTGTAACCGCTATGTCAGCCTTCAAGGCTGTTTTTTCTAACTTCTAAGTTAGGGCTGAGTTCCCAAGGGTCGAGGTTGTCAAAAATTCCACCTCTGAATAAGCGGGTCATTGCTATAATTTAGAGCATAGTATGTATCATTCTCCTTCATAAAAGTGACACAATAAAAGCCTTTTAATTTATACCATGAGCAACATGTTTGAACTTAAAATGGGAGTCAAAGCCCAGTAGGTTATTTTCAGACATCTCTACAAAAGGCAAGCACACCATTAAGAAGCATCACATTTTTCTTTCTGTTTTCATTGACTAAATGTATTTCCATTTCTCTTTCCCGTGAGAACACGGACTTCAGTTATTCAGAGTTCAGATTTTTTGACCCAGCTGCCACTGTGAAGGTTTCAACCTAACACCGTAAATTGTGAAATATCAGTACACAAATTGGACTGTAAAACCAAGACATTTCCTTATAATTGCCTGAAAATATCTGGTTAGAAATGAAGTCAAAGATAAAAATATAAGGCACCCAGGTTAATCCTTAGGAAATTCTGAAACATCTCAGTAAATATATTCTCTAGCAATTATCTTCCCCCAGCATTTTGATCTTTTGAGGGGAAGAATTTTCCACCTTTAAAGCTAAGGTCTTTCAGCTTTGGGGCTGCTGAGTTTATCTCCAGTATCAATAACAAAAATGTTGCCGGTAATAAGTACCAAAGATCAACCATACAATAGCAATTTCCCGACCCTTACAAAACCCCCAGGAACACCTGAGGAGATTTGCTGTCCCTGGTTTCCAACGAAGACACTCCATGCAAGCTCACTGGAATGGGAGCCCTTGGTCTAGTTGGTTACTCTTTTGTGTTTTTTTCTCCATCTCTTAGTTACAAATAGGAGGAATGTGTTACACTAGCAAGTGAAACATCCACACTTACTCTGTTTCACAAAAGACACCTTATTATCATAAGTTTTTGTGCCCCCCAGATAATAACAGCACTCACACATTCTCACGTGTGCCCAGCAGCAGCTTCACAGCTGGTCTCCTGCACTCCTTGGTTTACAGAATTTCTGTCTCTTGCCTTTGCTTATGTTGGACAGTCTTAATTCTTTAACTTTGTGAATATGTAACAAATACTGGGTGAATTTGCTCATTTAGGAAATTTTATTTGTACCCCGTTAAATGAACAAATGAACACAGTACTTTCCCATATTAGTTATCCGTTACTGCACACAAATATTACCATGGATTTAGCAGTGTAAAATAACACATTTATTTTTTCTCTCCATTTCTGTCAGTCATGGGTCTGAGCACTGGCCTCGAAGGCTTTATAATCTAGTGAGGGGTTCAGTCAAATAAATTGTTACATGATGCTGTGATGAGCGTTACCTACACCTTTAGACCAGACAGAGGGGAGGATGAAATGAACCAGCTTAGATGTGTGGACTGTAGTATTCACATGCATGCCCAGGAGGCCCCTTAACGTGAAAGAAGAGGTGAGAGATGGCAAAAGATGTGGGGCGGAACAAAAGCTCTCTCTCCCTTATAACTTGGAGAGGTAAGAGAATTCTAAATATGAATCAGGCTTATCAGATTATTATGAACATGCCTTTGTCAGCTACTAATATGCTCTGTGGGTCATGACCTGTATTCTTACACCAGGCTCCTCAAACTGTAGGGGTGGATCTGGTGACAATACCATGATAACTAGTTCGGGGGAAGGGGTTCAGAGAAGAGCTACCTAACTCTGACCAAGAATTATGATAGGAACAGGATGGGAGGTGTTGGGGGCTACAGCAACCATAGAATGGGCCTCTTCAATTCTGAGTGCTGGGGGTATAACTGAGCAAGCACCACAGCTGCTGCTCTATGAAATCCATCACCATGTTTGCATCAGAGCCTCTTTGGCCATGGGTTCACCCAGCCCACGACTGAGTGTGGTGGGGATGCTAAAGCAGGCCTGCTCTAGGGAGACATGGGACTTCTCCAAAGGAAGACTGGCTTGATGACTCCCCAGTGGCCTTGCTAAGCTATTTTTCGGACTGTGCTATGGTCTAAAATACTTATATTCTCCCTCCCTCCTTCTTCCCCCTCTCTTTTCCCTCCTCCCTCCTTCCCTACCTCTCCCCATTCATTTAGGGTCATACCTGCATTGCTCTCTGGCAGCTATCTTAATCTCGACCAGCTTGCTCTCCATTTTCTCTCACGGGATTTTCCGTAATAAATTCATTACATATTTAATCCTGTCTTGGTATCAGATTATCAGAAGATCTGAACTAATACCGGTATAAAAGGAAGGCTTCCTAGAATAATCTCATGGGAAGCAATTTACTGAAAGAGAGCATTGTACAAGTTCTTCCAGAAAGGGAGTAGTCCTGCTCAGAATAGAGGGTTTATTGGATAAACGATCATTTAATCCACATCGATAATTCTTTGTCTTCAATGCCCTCAGACTACCTTTTCTACATCCCAAACACTAAATATAACGATAGAAGATGTGAGAGCTTTTTTATATAGCATAACAATAGGAAATATACCAAAAGAGAATTTCTAAAAAACAATGCCAGATTAAAATATTGGGATATGGTTACAAATTGGTATAGGTCATTAAAAAGATATAGTATATCTATTGACATAACAAGATATGTCAATATATTTAGAGTGGTAGCATTAGAGGACTTGCTAGGGGTTATGAGTTTGGCTTCGTTCTCTATTTTCAATGAGCATGTACCACATACATAATAAAGAAAAAGACAGTTGCATAATTGGTCTCAATAAAATGCTAAGAATAGAGCAGCTTTGTGGCCTGACTCAGGTTGGGAAGGAAAGAGATTGGTTCCTACATCCTCTTCTGAGAACCTATGAGCAGCACCAGTAACAGTAATATGGGGCAATCTACTTAGCCCACATGAGAAATAGGAGAACATAACCAGGACCTAATTTAGAATTGGGCAGGACAGAGCCAAGGACTCCTGAAGTCATCATTCCAAGTATAAAGTGCCTGGGAATCACCTTGTCTTAGAGCTACTCACTCAGCGAGGGGCAGAGGAAAAGGATACAAACTTTTAGGCCAGAAGACTAGGTTTCAAGCACATAAAACATCCCACTTTCTTGGAGGAACTAGAATTAGGACTGGGATCCCCATGTTTCTACATGGGGCCTATGTTAGAGAGACCATTACGTGTTCCTATAGTCTGGTCCCCAGGCAAGGCTGTGTTAGAGAAACAGGACCTTGTCTTTGCAAATGCCTACCTGCTATTTCCCCACTCAAAAGATGTTCTTATTCTCTGAAACACATTTTGTATGAATGTGCAAATGTCATTGTTTGTTCGCTCACAGATATGTTCCCAGTCTTTCTCCTACTAGTTCCCCTTTCAGGGTCTCTTGTCATTGACTTTGGCTAGACTAGAAAGTGGAAGGAGGGGCGCCTGGGTGGCTCAGTGGGTTAAGCCGCTGCCTTCGGCTCAGGTCATGACCCCAGGGTCATGGGATTGAGTTCCGCATTGGGCTCCTTGCTCGGCAGGAGCTTCTCTCCTGCCTCTGCCTGCCTCTCTGCCTGCCTCTCTGCCTGCTTGTGTGTACTCACTTGCTCTCTCTCTCTCTCTCTCTGGCAAATAAATAAAATCTTTAAAAATAAAATAAAATAAAATAGAAAGTGGAAGGAAAGGGAACACAGATATTTCTCTTCCTCTGTTCCTGCCTTAGAAGCATCACCAGGAATGACCACATCTCCATAACTCCTGATTGTGCAGCTCTGGATTGTCAGGGCCTGCCTCAGTTTTAGCTTCCTCATGATAACTCACGGTCTTTTAAGACTATGAGGTAACTGCAGCTTCCTGCTTTGCTAATCCTGAGCTATTCCACTATTCTTTGTTATGTCTAGGCCAAGCTCCTGTTCATCACATTACCAGTATTAAATTCCCTCTGGTTGAAACATCTGGAGTGATTTCTGCTTTTCTGAGTCAACCTAAACTAATAAGCCAATCTTCCCAAATCTATCAACACAAGAACATCCTAGCAATTCACTGATGGAACTTATCGTAATGTCAGTGTATTTATGGGTTTTACATAGTATCATGGGAGTCAGTCATCCATCTTAATGCAAATAACCGTTTCTCAACAGCTAATTAAAAAAGAGAGAGAGAGAGAGAGAGAGAGAGCACCTTACGTGTAGCCAATCAGATTATTCTTTTGGTCTAATACAGGAACCAGTAGTGCTAATAGTAAGAAAAATGCAATAGTTATACTGTTTGAAGTTATCCAGAGTTTACTCACTGAATCTGTTTCAGTTCAGTTTCATATACAAAATGATATCAGACTTTAAGAAAAGTTTCAGGTTTCTTCTGTCACCTTCCAGAAATGCATGCACTCTCTATTCTTTCTGCCATTTTCCTGAGATGAAGTTTTCCCTCTTCTGTGTTCAGTAGATTCTCTTTGCTTAGTGCCAAAGCAAGGTTTTCACCTTTGACTGTATCCTCAGTATTTTCTAGATTGCTAGTATCTTATGGATTCACTTCCTTTTATCTCCTCTTCCTTCCCCCTACACCAGCCCATTCAATTTTATGGAAGATCCAAAATAAGCAGTGGCAAATCTATTTTGGAGGGACTCCTCATACCACATGTCACTGTCATCATCCCAGCAACACATCACAGTTAGAAACAAACAGAATTATTAGTCCTCCATGGGAAGTGGCTGTGTCTATGGGGACAAAAAGTGCTCAAGTCCCAGTTCCTCATCTAAAGCTGTGTTACACTGGGCCAATTATTCAACCTCTGTACCTCTATGTTCTCAACTGTAAAATGAAGATAATAGTAGCACAACCTTATAAGGTTGTAGACAAGGTTAAATAAGGTTTTTTTCTTATAAACCTTTAAAGATAGTTCATATCTCCATAGGAAAAAATAAATAGAAGGTATCCAGAAAAAGGAAAAAAAAAAGAATCTCTCAAAATCATAAATCTTAATCTTAATATCCTTGGCACCTAAAACAAAGCTACACTAACTTTTAATCTTCTACAAGGAGGCTTTACAGAAATAAATGTATCCTTGTCTATAGCTACCTCATGTAATAGGAAAATCTCACTTGGAAGTTTTGGGCATTTGCTTTAGATAAGCATCCAAAACTTAACTACTTTCAAAGTTGTCAGTGTCTTTGCATTTAGAAAGGGAGCCAAAACCACACAGAGCACACATTTACAGAAATATGAACAAATAAGTATGTACTTTGTATAAATACGTTATACACTAGGATTTATAAAATCCAATGTACATTTATTTCAGTGGAAGCATGATTTTGACCATGACATTTGAAGATGTGACTAAAACATGGTCACTTTAGAAAGTTGTAAGCATCTCAACTTTAAGAGATTTTTTTTTTTTTTGGTAGAAAAATTATCCTTGAGGCATAGGCATTTGCAGACCCCCTTCTTAAGTGTCAAAACTCTATAGCAAATACATTATTTTAAGATAGAATGGATAGTGTCAAATACACTTGCTTCTTTAAGCACTGTTTAATCCACTTCAATAATCTTTTTAAAGATGAAGATGAAAATTGGCACCTTCATGTAAGTCTGGGTATCAGGGCATTTAGACAATTTAGAGCTAGCATATCATTCTGTTAATGGTTACATTCCAACAAACACCAGAAAAAAAGAGTTATCATTGCAGTCTAATTAACTATAATGTCCACAATCAGGCCTTTCAATTCCTAAATTTTGATTTTTGCCTTTTGAAATATAGCATTCGAGATTGTGCCTTTTCTGCAACAATATTTTCTTTTTTTAAAATTTTATTTATTTATTTTACACAAAGAGAGAGATCACAAGCAGGCAGAGGGGGGGGGCAAGCAGGCTCCCTGCTGAGCAGAGAGCCCAAATGTGGGACTCGATCCCAGGACGCTGGGATCATGACCTGAGCCGAAGGCAGCGGCTTAACCCACTGAGCCACCCAGGCGCCCTGCAACAATATTTTCTGATGAAGAAACATACTTATGAAGCACTATAGGCACAAATAAAATGTATCCTTGTCTATAGCTACCTCATGTAATAGGAAAATCTCACTTGGAAGTTTTGGGCATTTGCTTTAGATAAGCATCCAAAACTTAACTACTTTCAAAGTTGTCAGTGTCTTTGCATTTAGAAAGGGAGCCAAAACCACACAGAGCACACACTTTTTTTTTTTTTTTTAACAGTTCTAGCAATTTTTTGTTGAACTTTTTCTGTTACAATCACTTGTGTTACCAATTATTACTATCATAATTATTTACAAATACATGTTGCATCTTTGAGATTGCTAGAAATGAGTCACTACCAAAAGTAAAATATTTAAAAATCTTTTTCTAGTTATTTTTATGGAAAGATAGTGTGATATATCATTTTAGAGACTGAGATTTCTTGTTTTGAAACATGGGCCACCTGTTACTAGCTGTGTGACTCTGACTTAAATTCCTAATAGGAATCTCTGAGCCTCAACTTCCTCATCTGCCAAAGAGTGGTGTCAGAAGACTTATGAGAAATATAGTATGGAAAACTTCTGGAAGAGTGATTCACAGAGGCACTCATCAGATAGTAGTTCTTTTCTACCTCTCTTCATAAAAACAAAGTTAAAATGGGAAGATTTCTGACTGAGTAATAGGTTTCACCTACAAACACTACCAAATGAACATTAGCCAATCTCAAAAGCACCAATTTGTGACTTTACCTCTCCTTCACAGACATTCATTTCTCTACCATGACTGCAGCCCAACAACAACACTCCTGTGATAATAATAATAATCTAATAAAACTTCATCTACTGTAATTATCTTCTGGCAGGATCAGACACTAAGTTAATATACTTGGAGTAGTCACAGCTATAAGTACCTGCCCAAAGTTAGAAACATTCTGGTTTTTTGTGATCCAAAGGGAGATATCAATATGTAAAATAATGTACTAAGTGCAAATTTGTCACAACGAACAGCAGTTTAAAGCCTTCAATCATTATATTTCAAGGATCATGAGAAGTCTTAATCACCCTACTATTTCCCTCATGGCTTAACTCTAGTTCAGGTTGATTCCAAAGCTGGATATCTGCCATGATCTATGGAGGTCATGCCTAAAATTTCTGAAGATTCCAAATCCCTCTAAAAGATACCCTGAGCCTCAGGGCAACGTGCAGAGATTTCCATGTATTTTTGAACTGTCACACCTGGCTAACGAAAGAACCTTGAATTTTTATAGAAAAACTCTTTGAGACTGAAATAGAACCAAGAAATGACCAACTCTTGGTCATTAGGAACATAGAGAGGTTCTTTAAAGAGGAGCTTGAATGTTTTAATACTTCTTGTTCAGCTTTGAGGGGCTTTTTGACAACAGGATGACAATTTATAAATAGAAGTACACTCTTGAGGGCGCCTGGGTGGCTCAGTGGGTTAAGCCACTGCCGTCGGCTCAGGTCCTGATCTCCGGGTTCTGGGATCGTGTCCCACATCGGGCTCTCTGCTCAGCAGGGAGCCTGCTTCTCTCTCTCTCTCTCTCTCTCTCTGTCTGCATCTCCATCTACTTGTGATCTCTCTTTGTCAAATAAATAAATAAAATCTTTAAAAAAAAAAAAGAAGTACACTCTTGATAACTATAGAGATAACTATATTCACATGGACCAGGGGTCAAATCATTAGACAAATTTTTACAATAAAGTTACCTCAAAGTATGATAGGAGCACAAAAGCAAGTGTGAAAAACTACAGGAGTAAGGGAAGGGAAACAAGAAGCTTCTCAAGATTACCTTTCAGATAGATTCTGAGAAATGGAAATATGGTCACCAAGTCCACCGAGCTGAGAAGATGATTAGAAGGTGTATTCTAGATAAAGAAAACAATCTAGAAAATAGCACAGGGAATATCAAGTACATGGATATCCTGTTTAGTGATGGTCCCCTAAGTATGAACACCTTATTAAATGATTTGTTTTATAAAACTATTTGTCCCTGGGTTTTCTCCATTAAAATAGGAGAAGAATATATATATATATATACACACACACACACACATACACACACACATACATACATATCGATATATATAGATATGTATACACACACACGCACACATATATACATTTACATTCTATTGCTGTATGCATTTTCCACATTCTCAGAGTGCTCTCAACATTCTGTCCCAATGAGAGCTACCCATCAAACTATGTTTTACACTCTCCGTGATGGTTGGCATCCATGATGCAACAACTCCCAGCCAAAGAGTGCTCTACTGAGTAATCCTGGCATGAGTGCACCTACAACATAAATAGTATACTTTTCTATGATCTCTCTTAATTAATGTTATATTCTGACAAACAGCTTTGACCCATCGTGATTGTCAAGAGAGGATATTGGTGGACCTACAGCTAAAACACAAAGGAAGAGGACACATATTGAAGTGCTAGAGACTGCAGCCAGGTACATCTCAAAATAAATTTCAAAGAAACAGGATAAAAATCATGAGCTAAAACAAAGTACAGAGTAAACACAATTGAGAACTGAAACAACTGACCAAGAAGTTTATGAATGTTAAGTGGCAGAAACAACAGAGATACAGCCTAAAGGTAAAGAAATTTGAATCAAGAGTAAGAATGAAAAGAAGTTGCCAGTGTGTAAGCCTGGAAAGGAACTAGGAAGTTGCTCTTACTTATTTTGCACAAAATTTAACTCTAAAGTAGATATGCTTACAGATCAATGTGACTGGAGCACAGAGATGTTGAGAGATGTGGAAGGAAGGAAGTTAGGAAGGTGAGCTATGGCCTGTTCATAAAAGGTCTCATGTTAGGGACCTAAGGATTTGAGCTTATTCTCTAGGGCAGGCAATAGAATGCTTTTAAATGTTTTAAATGTTTTTAAACAATGAAATGACATAAACAGGATTTGTGTTTCCAAAATAAAATTGGCAATGAGTACCACCACTTTCTTAGTACCATAGAAGGACATTATTAAGAAAACAAACTAGGGGGTGCCTGGGTGGCTCAGTGGGTTAAAGCCTCTGCCTTCAGCTCAGGTCATGATCTCAGGGTCCTGGGATCGAGTCCCACATCGGGCTCTCTGCTTGGCAGGGAGCCTGCTTCCTCCTCTCTCTGCCTTCCTCTCTGCCTACTTCTGATCTGTCTCTGTCAAAGGAATAAATAAAATCTTTTTAAAAAATTAATTAATTAATTAATTAATTAAAAAAAAAAAACAAACTAGGAGATTTAGTGTCATGCAATAGGTTAAGAAAGATAAAATAAAATACAAATAATACAAAAGAACCCTAACTCTCAACCCAGCTTTGCCAAATCCTGGGACGACATCAGAGAAAGTAATAGGAAGGTTCCCTGGTCTGGAACCAGCTGCCATTTGACCCATCGCTCTCACTAAGTCTTTCCATCCCTGTCCATTCTCCCTTTCCTTCTTTCAGATTCCACCTCTACTCTGAAAATAAGGATGGGCCCCAGAGGATAGAATAAGAGATGCTTAAAATGTCAGGTCACAGGTAAAGGTTACTCAGCAGGGACATAGCATACTCCAGCGTGCCCCACCTAGCTTGACAGAGGAATTGAAAAGGTTGTCAATGCCTGTTAGACAATCTTACTGGAAAGAAAAGGTCCTTTTATTTCTTTTAACCAAAGGATCACAGGAAACTGAAGGTCAGGCCTTTCAACAGAAGATGAAGGTCTACTTCATCTTGAGTTTCAAACACAGAAGATCATAGCATCACAACAGGAACAGGAGAATCTCAGAACAAAGCTAACCATCCTATTTCCCACAGGGAGTTTTCCAAGTATAATTGTTAGTTTTATAAGCCTTGAGGTTTTGAGATGCTCACTCATTTTCATGGGAGCATTTTTCTTTAAAAATGCAACCCCTAGTCCTTTATCACCTAAGGACAGGAGTGCTTAACACATTTATATAGTCAAAACAGTGGCATTCAGGAATATTCTGTTAGTGTTACAGATAAAATTGGTTGAACTTTCTGCAGTAATAGAGATCAGCCATCATGATTATGGCACTCCACTGTAAAGATGACACAACTTATGAGATTTTGTTACAGCGAATGCCCTCCAAAAGGGCTCCATGTCATCCATTTTCAACATCCTTACAGGAAGAGTGACTTCAGTGGTACTCTGAATGTGACTGCTATACAAATGATACCAGGGAGAGTGCCCATTCAGAATAGCCAGTGTATTTATCAGATTTATCTGTCTCTAAGTCTTTAGTATCTACTGTCATTAGCCTAAATAATGGCTTTAGTATCTAGAAATGAATATGGTCCTTTACATGAATAATCACTTCAGAGAACAAGGAAAGGTTAGGAGGGGAAAACGAAGATTACATTTCAATGAGGAAGTAATCCATAATTTTCTACTCACTTCTCTAACTAATCCACCAGGAGAATCCTACAACTTTTGTGCCTGGCCAGAACTAGAGGCAAGATATCAAATAGGATTTATGACTGAAAAATGAGAGAATTGCCTAAATAATGTTTATGTTAAGAATGGACAATCATAAAAATATTTTGCTTTAAAATTAATGCCTCACTAGAAATCATAAGGAAAAAATTTTTAAATTTTATCTCTAATTTTTAAGAAATTTGTCCACATAAACCTTTGCATTCTAAAGTAGATTTCAGAAACTTTAAGGCTGAACTAACACAAAGCAACTGAATATGAGAAGACATCATTTCCACAGAGTAAACTGTAGTTCATTTCATAGCAAATAATTCTACTTATCATGTGAGTCCTTATTAGTCTAAACACAAGTGTCAGCTACCACACGGAAATTAATTAATTAGCCACATAAATAGCATTTGTCTTATAACAGAGTGCTCTAAGCTACACAAATGCATAATAGTTTCTGTATAGATGCTGATTTGCAACTGACACTAAATTATTTTTTAAATGTGTCCCATGGAGGAAGATATGCAAAAGACTTTTGAAAAAGCCTCATTGTAGATTGGTTTATTAGTGCCAGCGAATTCAGAATTAGCCAAGATGACTGAGCACATCCAAAGCATTCACAGAAATAAGAGCTGCAGATCCCAGGACTCTGGGATCATGACCTGAGCCGAAGGCAGCTGCTTAACCAACTGAGCCACCCAGGCATCCCAAGAGCTGCAGATCAGAAAGTGCCCCTACAACCCGAAAACTACCTGCACAGGTTCACATCAACAAATGAATGCCAAGGCCTTCACAAACTAATCAAGTCAATTGCCATTCCTCCCCCCTACTCTTTGTTCTGTTTTCAATTGGGTGTGATATTGAACCAGCTGAATCTTCAAATCCAAAGTATTCACTTTGTAAGTATTATGTACTCCACAAGAGAAAAACATTTTCACACATCATTAGGATACATTCTTCTCTTAGGACAAATACATACTCACTTCTTGATAAGTGTGTTTTATTCTAACTCAGGGAAGGTATGTCCTTCACTTTCCTTGGCTCTATACATGCACCCACACAAATATGATTGAATTATCTTTCTAAAAATGTTGAATTCTCCAGCCTTTTTTCTACTTACTGCTTTTAAATAATTCATGTTAAAAATTATTTTTTTTTAATTTGCCTTATATGATACTGCATTTCTTAGATTTAGAGATTACTTACTGGCACTAACTTCATGAAAGTATAGGCTTGTAGCTCACTCTTATGATGTTACATTAGTTTACATTTGGTACAATTTTATATAAGAATTTAGAAACTAAAGATTTATTTTATAGTTAAAATAACTATTTTATAGTTAAAATAACTATAACTTCTTTAGTTAAAATAACTCCTATAATAACTAAAGATTTACTAAATAAATCTTTACTATAGATACTAGATACTATACTAGATACTACTAGTATATAACTAAATAATACTAGATAACTAAAGAAACTAAAGATTTATTTTATAGTTAAAATAACTTCTATAAAATAACTCCTATAGTTAAAATAACTCCAAGTAAGGCAATACTGAATTCTATCCAGAGCATTTAATATCATAATCCCTGTCATCAAGAGTAGAGAGGATATGGTTCCTATGCTAGAATGCTCAAAATCTGTTGCCCTTATCAAAAGTTATTTCTATCAATTTTGAAAAATGAATGAAAATGGTACAAATCAGAAAATTCACTTAATTCTCTCTCTCTTTTTTAAAGATTTTATCTATTTGTCAGAGAGAGAGAGAGAGAGAGAGCATAAGCAGGAGGAGCAGGGAGTGGCAGGCAAAGGGAGAAGCAGATTCCCCACTGAGTAGGAAGCCTGTTGTGAGACTCCATCTCATGACCATGGGATCATTCCTCGAGTGTAAGGCAGACATTTAATGGGCTGAGTCACCCAAGAGTTTCTCACTTAACTAAATTTTAATCAACGCAATGTGTTTACCAGATAATTTGTAGATAACTTACATATTACAGTAATTATTTTCAAAATACTCTTACATACCTAGAAGGCATCTAAGTTATATGTCTGCCTTTTATACAGCATACTTCAGAGTAAGGAAAATTTGTTTTTATAAAATACAATTTAAAAATTAATTATTTGTATTTCTGTGCCCAGCTATCATGAAATAATTAGCACCAAACTTACCCTCCTGACAACTAGTGCAATTAGACCAGAATTATACTTTCAAAAAGTAGAAAACTGGGTTGGACAACAAATAATAGCAAACTATGGCTCCTATGAAAAGAAAAACAAACAAGATGAACCCTATAATCATCAAGGCTTTTCTTCTAGATCTATTTATCATACTACATCTAGGAAATGGGATCCTAAGCAGACTATAGAAGCACTCCTGTCATGGAAGAAAGAGAGATAAGAAAGAGCTCAGGAATGCTATGGTGACAGGAATTGGATCCATTTTAGATTGGTCAAATGTACACTACACACTCATGTCACCTGGCAAGGACATTGCCAGGGAAAGAAGATAGATTATGGATATATAAGATATAAATTCCTAAAATCTGAAAAGGGTTAAGATATCTCTGAACTGCAACAAGCCAGAGTAGAGAGGCCTCAGTGAACACCTAGGACATAATCCATGAAAAGATCACACATGACTAATAGGGCTAAACAAACTGCTCTAGGGTTTAAAAAAAAACAACCTTAAAAAGAATCCTTAAAAAAAAAATGAAATTGGACTTCAAATAACTGTCAAAACACAATGCAACACTCTTCAAAGGAGGAAAACAAAATCTATATGGTCAGCAATGGAATACTGACATTGTTCAATATCCAACTGTTTACTAGACATTCAGTTAAGGAGAAAAATAAGAATCATAACCAGAAATCATTCAGTAGGAAAAAATGATATAATTCATAAAAAGTGATAGGAATTTGAAAATAGCTATTATATTTCCAAGGATTTAAGTTAAAACATGTATATAATGAGAGAAATTGTATATATTAAAAAAATAGCCAAATGGAAACTTAGAGATGTGAAAATCAGTATCTAAAGAAAAAAAAATTCACCAAATGAGTTCAACTATATATACATATATAAAAGATTAGTGAGTAGTGAAGTTGAAGACATAGCAATAAAAACTATCCAAGATGAAACACAGAGAAGGGGGGAAAAGGCAAAAAGCCAACAGAGACATGTGAGAAAATATCAGAAATCTAAAATATGGCAATTGGAGTCCAAGAAGGGACTCTTGGAAAACTGAAAGAGTGAAAAAAAATATTTTAAGAAATAACAGAAATGTTCTAAATTTTCAGAAAACTATAAAACTATATATCAGATAAACTCAATGAATCCCAAACATAATAAACACAAAGAAAACCCTACCAAACATGTAGGTGAAAAACATGAAAAAAGCCATGAAAAAAAGTGAAAAATCTTTAAAGTAGCCAGAGATAAAGACAAATTACAAATAGGGAGACAAAAAATAAAATTATTACTGATTTCTCATCAAAAACAAAGCAAGCAAGAAGAAAGCAACATCTTTAATGTGCTGAAAGGAAAATTCTTTAATCTAGTAATCTATATTTAGTGAAAATATCCTTCCAAAACAAGTACAAAATAAAATCATTTTCATCAAAGATGGCCTGATTGATTTTGTCACCCAAAGATATACACTCAAAAAAATTTAAAGGAAGTTTTCCAGGCAGAAGGAGCTTATAACAAATGGAAACTTAGATCTAAACAAAGAAATGAAGAATGAGAGAATGGTAAATATGTTGTAAATATTAAATAAAAGTGTATTTTTTATTTTATTTAAAGACAATGGACTGATTAAAACAAAAATATTAACAACGTTGGTAGAAGGATAATGGCCCCCAGAGTTGTCCATGCCTTGATTCCCATAATCTATGACTTTGTTATATTGCACTATAAAGGGGGTTTTGCAAAGGTGATTAAGGTTATGAATCTTAAAATGAGATTATTCCAGATTATCCAAGTAGGTCTGATATAATCACACAAGTCCTTAAAAGAAGAGATTCTTTCTCAACTCTTGTTAGAGAGAAAAATATAATGGCAGAAAAGGGCAAAGAAACTTGGAATGAGAGGTAGATCACTCACAGTTCAGAAGACAAGAAGCTACCTTCTCTAGAAGCTTGAAATGGCCTTTAGCTCATAGCCAAGAAGAGAATGGGAATTTGGATGCTACAACCTCAAGAAAATGAATTTGTCAACAATCCAAAAAAGCAAAAAATAGTTTCTTCCCTAGAGTGTCCAGAAAAGAATACAATCTACTAACACCTTGATTTTAGCACAATGAGATCCACACCACACTTCTGACCTAAAGAAATGCACGACAAAAAAGTTTTATTGGGAAAGTCACTAAATTTGTGGTATTTTTCTATGCCAGCAATAAAAAACTAATACAAGGGGTGCCTGGGTGGCTCAGTGGGTTTAAGCCTCTGCCTTTGGCCCAGGTCATGATCCCAGGGTCCTGGGATCAACCCCTGCATTGGGCTCTCTGCTCGGCAGAGAACCTGCTTCCTCCTCTCTCTCTTTGCCTGCCTCTCTGCCTACTTGTGATCTCTGTCAATTTAAAAAAAAGGAAAAAAGAAAATTAATGCAAATATATTTTAGAGGTAATCATAGAAAGGCAAAGTGTATAACAATTATAGAAAAGAAGGAAAAAATATAAAATTTTATATTATACATATACATACAGTAGTATTATATAATCAGAAAGTAAAAAGTAATGTTAAAGATGCATGTCATAAATGCTGAAACAATCACTTAAAAATTAAGGAAGCTATAACTTAGAAGTCAGTAAAAAGATAAAATTGATGTAAAAATAATCAATTGATCCAAAAATAGGAAATGAGGGAAAATGTTATATGGGCAAACAGAAAGAAATACAGTATACTTATATCTTACTTTATCAGTAATTACATTAAAAGTAAATGGCCTGGGGAGGGGAACAAGATGCAGAGGAGTAGGGGACCCTATTTCAACCTGTCCCCTGAATTGAGCTGGTTATCTACCAGAGCACTCTGAACACCCATTAAATCAGCTTGAGATATGAGATTATACGGGGGCAGAGGATCATTAGATGAGACATACAAAAGATGGAGGTGGGATTATGCAAAAAGATCAGAGGATAAATAGAAGGGGGAGGGAGCCACCAGAAGTGAGCCATTGAAAAGTAATACCCCAATGCAAAAGTGCCCTGCACTTGGAGACCAGCAATAGCTTGGAGACCTGTGGCTGCAAGACACAAAGGAACTGATAACAGTGTTCAAACAGAACAAAGGGGCTTAAGGGACAATTGCTGGGAATATGCAGCCTCAGGTGGGGACCTAAGCTCATGGTGCCCTGACCAGACACAGCCGCCACCCACCACCACCCGAGAGGACCCAGCATGTACTATAGTCAGTGGTCTTTGGGGCTGGAAGTGGCAATGTACCTGAGAGAACCTGGCATAGACTGGAGCCTGCTGTCCCAGGAATGGCAGTCACCAGGGCCGGGCTCACCTGGGTCAGTATCACTCAGGGTTTTAGTGGCACGGAGACCCTTTGAGAAACAAGCAAGGGTCTCAGAAGATGACTGAGAGGGTCACTGGGGGAGCGCACTGCCTGAGGGAGGCTGCAGTATTTAATGGAGCTTGCAGAGGGGGAGTCTGTGTTCTGGAGGATCAGAGAAGTGTGTGGTGTCTCTCTGAGGCAGAGATCTGGGTGTAGACAGTTTACTTTGCTCTGACTCTCCGAAAAGGTAGGAAAAGCTACCAGAGAACAAAAGCCTCCAGGGAACAGACTCCTGAAAAAACATTTTTCACCATCCCAGCCCCTTCATAGGAGGCAGAGCAACTCTGCTCAAGCAGGACTGACTGAAAAACAATGCGACAGGGTCCTGCCCCAAAAGATAAGCTGAGGGAAATTGGAAGGGGAGGTGAACCATGAGAGACTATGGACTCTGAAAAACAACCTGAGGGTTTTGAAGGGGCAGAAGGTGGGAGGTTGGGGGAGCCAGGTGGTGGGTATCAAGGAGGGCACATATTACATGGAGCACTGCGTGTGGTGCAAAAACAATGAATACTGTTACGCTGAAAAGAAATTTAAAAAAAAAAAAAAGATAAGTTGAAAGCATAAGAGGGCTACAACCACAGGGTCCCCATAAAACTGTAAAACCCCAACACCAAGGGAAAACAGTATATTAAGTGCCTGGTATTGCCTCACGGTCTATATATTATATATATAGGCCATGAGGCAATATATATGTGTGTGTGTGTGTGTGTGTGTGTGTGTATATACATATATATATGTGTATATATATATATATATATATATATATATATTTAGCTACAACTTTTCTCTCTCTCTTTTTTAAAAACTCTTTCTCATGTTTTTGTCCTTTTTTTTTACCTACTTGCCATTTCAACTGTATGATTAATACAAAATATTGCATAGTAACTTTTTAACTTGAACTTTTTTATACATAGACTTTTTCCTTTTATATTTATATAGATAGAGAGAGAGAGATGTAGATATAAGCATTAATGTAGTACTTTTTTCCCTTCTCAATACTACCTTTATATACCAGTTTTAACTTCCTTGTGTCTCTGGAAAGTTGAGTTCTCAAAGATAATAAGAAACACCCAGGAAGAACTGATATACTCTTCCTTGCCCACACCAAGGGATTATAACCACCTTCCCATCACCCCTGTCTTTTATATTTTGCTTTTTTTTCTTTTATTGGTCTTTCTGTTTGTTTTTGTTTTTGTACATTATAAATCTTACTCCTGGGGTTCATTTGGGCTGGGTTTTTTTTTTTTTTTTTATTTTGTTTTGTTTTGTTTTGTTTTTCCTTTTTGGCCATGACTTCCAATTGCTTCGAAACTTCCCAGGGTGCAACTTGCCTGGATAATGGTTGATATTTTTGGTTGTACATCCCCTCAAAACAACTCAACAGAATGACAGGGAAAAGTAATTCCCAAAAAGAAAAGACCCAGAGACAACGGCCTCACCAGCATATCTAATTGATATGGATCTAAGCAAAATGTCAGAAATAGACTTCTGGGTAGCAGTTATGAAGACAATAGGCTGGGGAAAACTATTAATGTCAACACAGATTCATGAAAGGCAGAAATGAGAGCAGATTTGGCAACACTTAAAAATGCTATCAATGAGATAAATCTTATCTAGATAATCTAAGAGTTAGGGTAAATGATGTAGAAGAATGAATTAGTGATCTTGAAGACAAGCTGATCGAAAAGAAGGAGCAGGTGGAGGCCTGAAACAAACAGTTTAAAATCCATGAAAACAGAATTAGAGCAATAAATGATGCCACGAAACATTCCAATGTCAGAATTATAGGGATCCCTGAGGGAGTGGGGAGAGAGAGAGAGAACTAGAAGATATGTTTGACCAAACCATAGCTGAGAACTTCCCCAATCTGGGGAGTAAAAAAAGCAATCATATCCTGGAGGTAGAGAGGATATCCCCCAAGATTAATGAGGACAGATTATCGCCCCGGTATGTAATAGTAAAACTCGCAAATCTTAGAACCAAGGAAAACATTTTAAGGGCAATTAGGGGGAAGAGATTCCTTATGTACAGAACATCATAATAATGTCAGACCTGTCCACAGAGACCTGCCAATCCAGAAAGGGCTGGCAAGACATATCCAGGGTATTAAATGAGAAGAATATGCAGCCAAGAATTCTTTAACCATGAAGGCTGTCTTTCAGAATAGACAGAGAGAGAAGAAGCTTTCAGGACTGGCAGAGACTGAAAGAATATGTGACCACTAAGCTGGCCCTGCAAGAAATATTGGGGGAGGGGAGGTTCTATAAAAAGAGAAAGATTCCAAGAGTGATACAAAACAGAAATATACAGAGACAATCCATAGAAACTAGGACTTCACAGGCAACATGATAACAATAAAATCTTATCTGTCAATAATCATTCTCAATGTGAATGGCCTAAAGGCTCCCATAATACAGCATAGGGTTGCAGTTTGGATTAAAAAAAAAAGTCTAAAAGAGACTTATTTTGAACCTAAAAATACATCCAGTCTGAATGTGAAGGGATGGAGAACTATCTTTCATGACAGTGGACTTCCAAAGAAAGCTGAGGTAGCAGTTCTCATATCAGACAAATTAAATTTTAAGCTAAAGACTGTAGTCAGAGATACAGAAAGACATTATCATTTTTAAATGGTCTATCCAACAAGAAGATCTAACAATTGTAAAAATCTATGCCCCCAGCATGGGAGCAGCCAACTACATAAACCAACTGTTAGCCAAAATAAAGAGAAATATTAATAATAATACATTAATTTTAGGAGACCTTAACACTCTACTCTCAGCAATAGACAGATCAACTAAGCAAAAAGTTAACAAAGAAACAAAAGCTTTGAATGACACACTGGATAAGATAGGCCTCATAAATATATACAGAACATTCCACCCTAAAACAACAGAACACTCATTCTTCTCAAGTGAGTACGTAACTTTCTCCAGAATAGACCACATACTGGGCCATAAATCAGGTCTCAACCAATACCAAAAGATTGAAATTATTCCCTGCATATTCACAGACCATAATGCTGTGAAACTGGAACTCAAGCACAACAAAATGTTTGGAAGAAATTCAAACACTTAGAAGCTAAAGACCATTCTGCTCAAGAATGTTTGGGTCAATCAGGAAATCAAAGAAGAACTCAGTTAATTCATGGAAACCAATGAGAATGAAGAAACATCAATCCAAAACCTATGAGATACAGCAAAGGTTGTCCTAAAGGGGAAATACATAGCCATCCAAGCATCACTCAAAAAGAAAAAAAGAAAAGAAAAAAAAAATCCCAAATAGACAAACTATCTTTACACCTTAAACATCTGGAGAATCAACAACAAATTAAGCCTAACACACAAAAAGGGAAATTACAATTAGAACAGAGATCAATAAATTAGAAATCAGAAATACAATAGAACACATTAACAAAACTAGAAGCTGGTTCATTGAAAGAATTAATAGGATCCATAAACCACTGGCATGATTTATCCAAAAGAAAAGAGAAAGGACCCAAATTAATAAAATTATGAATGAAAGGGGAGAGATCATGGTTAACACCAAAAAATAAATATAATTATAAGAAATTATTATCAACAGCTATATGACAATAAATTAAGCAACCTGGAAGAAATGGATGCATTCCTGGAAACCAATAAACTACCAAGACTGAAACAGGAAGAAATTGACAACCTGAATAGACCCAGAACCAGTAATGAGCTTGAAGCAGTGATCAAAAGCCTCTCAAGAGTCCAGGGCCTGATGGATTCCCTGGGGAATTCTACCAAACATTCAAAAAAGAAATAATACCTATTCTTCTCAGGCTGTTTCAAAAAATAGAAACAGAAAGAAAACTTCCAGAATATATGAGGCCAAGATTACCTCAATCCCAAACCCAGGCAAAGACCCCATCAAAAAGGAGAATTTAAGACCAATATCCCTGATGAATACGGATGCCAAATTCTCAACCAAGATCCTAGCTGATAGGATCCAACAGTGCATTAAATGGATTATCCATCACGACCAGGTAGGATTTATCCCTGGGATACAAGGGTGGTTCAACATTCACAAATCAATCAATGTGATAGAACATATAAATAAGAGACAAGAATCACATGGTCTTCTCCATTGATGCAGAAAAAGCATTTGACAAAATACAGCACCCTTTCCTGTTTAAAACTTTACAAAGTATAGGCATAGAGGGAACATTCCTCAACTTCAAGAAAATCCATCTATGAAAATACCACAGAAAATATCATTCACAGTGGAGAAAAGCTGAATGCATTTCCACTGAGATCAGGAACATGACAAGGATGCCCACACCCCCTGCTATTATTCAATGTAGTACAAGAAGTCCTAGCAACAAAAATCAGACAGCAAAAAGAAATAAAAGGTATTCAAATTGCTAAAGAAGTCAAACTCTCCCTCTTTACAGATGACATGATACTCTATGTGGAAAACCCAAAAGTCTCCATCACCAAATTATTAGAATTCATAGAGCAATTTAGTAATGTGGCAGGATGCAAAATGAATTCACAGAAATCAGTTGCTTTCTTATATAGTAACAAGAAACTGTGGAAAGAGAAATTAGAGAATTGATTCCATTTACAATAGCACCAAAACCATGATACCTTAGAATAAACCTAACCAAAGAGGTAAAGGATCTATATACTCTATGAACTACAAAACACTCATGAAAGAAACTGAAGACACAAAAAGACTGAAAAAAATTCCATGCTCATGAATCAGAAGAATCAACATTGTTAAAATGTCTATGCTGCCCAGAGCAATCAATACTTTCAATACTCTCCCAATCAAAATACCAATGGCATTTTTCAAAATGCTGGAACAATCTCAAAATTTGTATGGAACCAGAAAAGACCTTGAATCAATCACCAAGAAAATGTTGAAAAAGGAAAGCAAAGCTAAGGAATGTTGCCTGATTTCAAGCTATATTACAAAGCTGTGACCACCAAGACAGCATGGTATCAGCACAAAAACAGACACATAGACCAAGGTAACAGAATAGAGAGCCCAGATAGGGACTTTTAACTCTATAGTCAACTAATCTTCAACAAAGCAGGAAAAAATATAGTCTCTTCAATAAATGGTGCTGGAAATATTGGACAATCAGCCACATGCAGAAGAATGAAACTTGACCATTCTCTTACACCATACACAAAGATAAACTCAAAATAAATTAAAGACCTCAATGTGAGATAGGAATCCATCAAAATCCTAGAGGAGAACACAGGCAGAAACCTCTTCTATACTGACCACAGCAAATTCTTTTAAGACATGTCTCCAAAGGCAAGGAAAACAAAAAAAGTGATAATGAGCTTTGGGGACTTTATCGAGATAAAAAGCTTCGGTACAGCAAAGAAAACAGTCAACAAAATAAAGAGGAAACCCACAGAATGGGAGAAGATATTTATAAAGAACATATCAGATAAAGGGCTAATATTAAAAATCTATAAATATGGGGCATCTATGTGGCTCAGTGGGTTAAAGCCTCTGCCTTCGGCTCAGGTCATGATCCCAGGATCCTGGGATTAAGCCCCGAAAATTAGGCTCTCTGCTCAGCAGGGAGCCTGCTTCCCCTCCTCTCTCTCTGCCTGCGTCTCTGCCTACTTGTGATCTCTGTCAAATAAATAAATAAAATCTTTTTGAAAATTTTTGAAAAAGCTATAGAGAACTTATCTCCAACTCAACACCAAAAGAAAAAAAATCCAATTAAGAAATGGATGGAATAAATGAACAGACACTTCTCCAAAGAATACACATAAATGGCTAATAAACACATGAAGAAGTGCTCATCACCATTAGCCATCAGGGAAATTCAAACCAAAACTACACTAAGATACCACCTTATACAAGTTAGAATGGCAAAAAATGGCAAAGCAAGAAACAACAAATGTTGGAGAAGTTGTGGAGAAAGGGAAACCCTCTTACACAGTTGTTGAGAATGCAAACTGGTACAGCTACTTTGGAAATCAGTGTAGAGGTTATTCAAAAATTAAAAATAGAACTATCCTATGATCCAGCAATTACACTGCTAGATATTTTCCCCAAAGCTACAGATGTAGTGAAAAGAAGGGCCATATGCACCCCAATGTTCATAGCAGCAATGTCCACAATTGTCAAACTGTAGAAAGAGCCAAGATGTTCTTCAACAGACAAATGGATAAAGATGTGGTTCCATATACACAATGGAATATTACTCAGCGATCAGAAAGGATGAATACCCAACTTTTGCATCAACATGCATAAGACTGGGTGAGATTATACTAAATGAAATGAGTCAAACAGAGAAAGTCAATTATCATATTGTTTCACTTATTTGTGGAACATAAGGAATAGCATGGAGGAAATTAGGAGAAGGAAAGGCAAAATGACGGGGGAGAAAATGGAGTGAGAGACGAACCATGAGAGACTATGGGGTCTGGGAAATAAACTGAGGGTTTTAGAAGGGAGGGGGATGAGGGGATGAGTGAGTCTGGTGACGACAATTAAGGAGGATACAGATTGCATGGATCACTGGGTATTATACACAAACAATAAATCATGGAAAAATACATCAAAAACTAATGATATACAGGATGGCAACTAACATAACACAATATTTTTTTAAAAAAAGTAAATAGCTTGAACACTCTAATTAAAAGGCAGAATTTTTGAGTTGATAAAAAAAGACAAAGACTTAACTATAGTCTTGCTGTAAAGACACAGGTTAAAAATAAAAGGATTAAAAGTAATAGGTCCTGAAAATATTAAAAAATAAAACCTGGACTGGTGATGGTAGTATCACATAAATTAGATTTTAAGACAGCAAATACAACCAGGGAAAAAGACAAACATTTTGAAATGATTAATTCAACTGATGTGCCTGTACCTAACAGCTTTAAAATAAATGAAGTAAAAACTGACAGATCTGAAAGGAAAAACAGACAATCCAAAATTATAGCTGGAGATTTCAAGATACTTCTCTCACAGGACAAGCAGATAGAAAAGCAATAAGAGAAAAGTCAAGGATAATTTCTTTTTTAAAAAATATTTTAGGGTCGCCTGGGTGGCTCAGTGGGTTAAGCCACTGCCTTCAGCTCAGGTCATGATCAGGGTCCTGGGATCAAGCCTTGCTCAGCGGGGAGCCTGCTTCTCTCTCTGCCTCTGCCTGCCTCTGTGCCTGCTTGTGATCTCTGTCTCTCTCTCTCTGTCAAATAAATAAATAAAACCTTTAAAAAAATATTTTATTTATTTATTTGACAGAGATCACAAGTAGGCAGAGAGAGAGAGGAGGAAGCAGGCTCCCCATGGAGCAGAGAGCCTGATGTGGGGCTCGATCCCAGGACCCTGGGATCATGACCCAAGCTGAAGGCAGAGGCTTTAACCCAATGAGCCACCCAGGTGCCCCAAGGATATTTTCAGGACAAAATGGTGAAGAAGTAGGAGGCACTGTTTCAACCAGTCCCCTAAAGTGAGCTGATTATCTACCAAAGAACACTGATCATCCATGAAATCAGCCTGAGATTAGAATTATACACTTCTGGATCTCTGGCAGAAGATGGTAAAGTGGATAGGTAAAGTGGATAATAAAGTGGAGTGGGAACATTGGATTGATATTAGAAGATAAACAAAAGAGGGAGGGAGCCACCAGAAGCAACCCATTGGAAAGTAATACCCCAATATGAGAGTGCCCTATGATTGTGGACCAGCATTAACTTGGAGTCTGGTTGAAAGCACTATAAAAGAGCAAAAGATCTTACAGGGAAATTGGTGGAATTGGGCAGTTAGGGACAGGCACTTAAACCCTCGGACCCAGGACAGCCACCGCTGGCACTGAGCCAGAGAGAGTGCAGCAAAGAAGCCAAGCCTTGGTCCCTGAGCCTCTGGCATGCATGAGAGCATCTGGGTGGTGATGCACGTGAGAGAGTCTGGTGCGGACACCAGCCAGTGTTCTCTAGAACCACAGCCTTTTGCACTCTGCATGAGTGCTGCATGACCAGTGTCTGAATTGCACTCCACACCCTCCCCTGAGAGAGGTCTGTGCAGGTGCTAGCTGGTGTTCTCTAGGACCCAGAGAGTCTGAACACTCCCAGCCCAGGCCACCATGAAAACTGCAGTGTGCTATCTCTGTTTAGGACCTCTTCTGTGGTCTGGACCTGCCCAGACAGCCATGGTGGAGGCAGCTGCTGGAAGCCAGCTCTCTGGATTAGTACTTCTTGTGGTATTGGGAACAAACAGGAGTTCCTGAGACCATGACTGGGGACATGCTCTGCGGGTGGCAGAGGGGAAATTTATGTGCTCTGCAGCACCCAGAGGGGAACAGACTGCTCTGCAGCACCCAGAGGTTTAGAGGAGGTTCTCTAAACCTCCAAAGAACCACCAAAAGCTAACAAGGGGAGGAAAACAAAAACAAAAACAAAAACAAAAAACCTCCAGAGAACAAAAGCCTGAAAAACTAGTTTCTTCACAGCCCAGCCCCTTGATGGGGGCAGGAAGACTCAACTCTAGCAAAGCTGCCTGAAAAAACACCAAGCATACCCCTCCCCCAGAAAGCCAGCCCCTCCCCCAAAAAAGAGAACAACCACCCCTACTTTATAGATACAACTTCTATTTTTAATCTGTTCCCACTATTCTATTTTTTCAATTTTTTTTATAATTTTTTTTCAGAATGTACTGATAATTTAATTTCAAAAACTTCATATGCAGTGTGAAACTACTGTTTTTTTTTTTAATTTTTAATTTTTTATAAACATATATTTTTATCCCCAGGGGTACAGGTCTGTGAATCACCAGGTTTACACACTTCACAGCACTCACCAAAGCACATACCCTCCCCAATGTCCATAATCCCACCCCCTTCTCCCAAACCCCCTCCCCCCAGCAACCCTGTTTGTTTTGTGAGATTAAGAGTCACTTATGGTTTGTCTCCCTCCCATTCCCATCTTGTTTCATTTATTCTTCTCGTACCCTCTTAAGCCCCCATGTTGCATCACCACTTCCTCATATCAGGGAGATAATTTTTTTTTTATAATTTTTAACCAATTTTGCATCACAATGAGATGTTCAGTACAACAAATTCCATAATAACCTTTTAACTTGAACTTTTTTGACACATATACCTGTGTTTTTCTTTTGCTTTTCTATTTTTTATTTTTTTTATATTTATATAGAGATAAGCTTCAAGGTAATCCCCTTCCCCAAATCAATGCTACCCCTATATATAAACCAGTTTTAATCCCCCTTTATCTCAGGAAATTTGAGTCTTTAACAAAGATATCAAGATACATCCAGGAAAAATCAAAATAACTTCCCTCGCCCATACTGACTTATCCTAAATTGTTATAAATTAAACACCCTCCCATCTTTTTCTTCTGTCAGTGGTTCTGTGTATGTTTTCATTCTGGTAGTATATAAATCTTATACTGGGGTTCATTTTGGCAGTGTTCTTTTCTTTTTTTCTTGTCATTTACTTTTGTTGGTCTTTTTGTTTGTCTGTTTTTGTTTGTATACCTTATAAATCTTACCTTTGGGTAAGCCCATTCGGGCTGGGTCTTCTTTTCTTTTCTTTTTTTTTTTTTTCCCCTGTCTGTCTGGATCTCTCTCCCTCTTTCCTTTTTTCTTTCTTTTTGGTGGGGACTCCCAATTGCTCAGAAGCATTCCAGACTGCACCTTGCCTGCACCATGGTTGATACATTCAACTACACAGCCCTTCAGCCATCTCTCACCAAATGACTAGGGGGAGGAATGCCCATCAGAGGAAGAATTCAGATACTGTGCCCTCTCCATAAGTGCTATTGGATATGGACAGAAACAGTATGCCAGAAAGGTAATTTAACAATTACCCAGGCAATGGCTAGGTTGGAGAAAGCCTCTAATGACAAAATGGAATTGATTAGGGCAGAAGTGAAAGCCACCAGGGAAGATGTTAACAATGCTCTCAATGAGTTCCAATCTAATCTAAATTCTCTAGCAGCAAGGGAAACTGAGGCAGAAGACAGAATTAGTGTTCTAGAGGACAAACTGATAGAAAAAAAGGATCAAGAGGAAGCCTGGAACAAACAGCTTAGAGGCCATTAAAACAGAATTAGGGAAATAAATGATGCCATGAAACGTTCCAATGTCAGAATTCTTGGAATCCCTAAGGGGGAGGAGAAAGAAAGAAGACTAAAGGATATAGTTGAACAAATTCGCCATGAAAATTTTCCTAGTCTGGCGAATGGAACCAACGTTCAGTCCTAGAGGCAGAAAGGTCTCCCCCAAAGATCATAGAATCTAGAATGTCCTCAAGATACCCTGCTGTGAAAATGATGAATCATAATTTTAGACAGGAGCTCTTGAAAGCAGCGGGGGGAAGAGATTGCTTATGTACAGAGGAAGGCCCATTAGAATAATGTCAGACCTGTCTATAGAAACCTGGCAAGCCAGAAAGGGTTGGCAAGATGTATTCAGGGCACTAAATCAGAAGAAGAACATGCAGCCAAGAATACCTTATCCAGCAAGATTGACATTCAAAATGGATGGAGAGATAAAGAGCCTCCAAGACTGGCAAGGTTCAAAATATGTGACCACCAAGCCAGCACCACAAGAAATATTAAGGAGGGTTCTATAAAAGAGAGGGAAAAAAAACAAGAATATCATTGAACAGAAATTTATGGAGACAATGTATAGAAACAAAGACTTCACAGGTAACATGATGTCAATAAAAACACATCTCTCAATAATCACTTTCAACATGAATGGCCTAAATGCACCCATAAAATGGCACAAGGTTGCAGACTGAATAAAATGACAGGACCCACCCATATGTTGTCTACAAGAGACCCATTTTGAACCTAAGGGTACATCCAGACTGAAAGTGAAGGGATGGAGAAGCATCTTTCACATCACTGAGCCTCAAAAGTAGGCTGGGGTAGCAATTCTCATATCACATAAATTAGATTTTAAACTAAAGACTGTACAGAGACACAGAAAGACACTACATTATTCTTAAAGGGTCTATCCACCAAGAAGATCTAACAATTGTAAATATTTATGTCCCCAATATGGAAACTGCGAACTATATAAGACATCTGTTAATCAAGATAAAGAGTCATATTGACATGAATACATTAATAGTAGGGGATCTTAACACACCACTCTCAGTAATAGACAGATCATCCAAGCAGAAAATCAATAAAGAAAAAAGAGCATTGAATGACACAATGGACCAGATGGACCTCATAGATATATACAGAACATTCCACCCTAAAACAACAGAATACTCATTCTTCTTGAGTGCATGGAACCTTCTCCAGAATAGACCACATACTGGGTCACAAATCAGGGCTCAACTGATACCAAAAGACTAAGATTATTCCCTGCATATTCTCAGATCATAATGTTTTGAAACTGGAGCTGAACCACAAGAAAAAGTTCAGAAGCAATTCAAACACCTGGAAGCTAAAGACCACCTTGCTTAAGAACACTTGGATCAACAGGAAACCAAAGAAGAACTTAAACAATTCATGGTAACCAATGAGAATGAAGACACTTCAGTCCAAAACCTATGGGATACAGCAGAGGCAGTCCTAAAGGGGAAATACATACCCATCCAAGCCTCCCTCAAAAAAACTGAAAAATCCAGAATACACCAGCTGTTCCTACACCTGGAGAACCAACAACAAATCAACAAATCAACTCCACACACAAGAAGGGAAATAATCAAGATTAGAGCAGAGATCAATGAAATAGAAACTAGAGATACAGCAGAACACATCAATGAAACTGGTTTTTTGAAAGAATCAATAAGATTGATAAACCATTGGCCAAACTAATCCAAAAGAAAAGAAAGAAGACCCAAATTAATAAAATTATGAATGAAAAGAGAGAGATCACAATTAACACCAAAGAAATAGAAACAATCATCAGAAATTATTATCAACAGTTATATGCCAATAAGTTAAGTAACCTAGATGAAATGGATGCATTCCTGGATAACTATAAACTTCCAAGATTGAATCAGGAAGAAATTGATCACCTGAATAGCCTAATATCTAGTAACGAGATTGAAGCAGTGATCAAAAACCTCCCAAAAAACAAAAGCCCAGGACCTGATGGATTCCCTGGGGAATTCTACCAGACTTTCAAAAGAAATAATACCTATTCTCCTGAAGCTGTTTCAAAAAATTGAAGCAGAAGGAAAACTTCCAGACTCTTTTTATGAAGCGAGCATGACTCTGATCCCCAAAACAGGCAAAGACCCCACCAAAAATAATTTCAGACAATAACCCTGATGAATATGGACAGCAAGATTCTCAACAAGATCATAGCTAATAGGATCCAATAGTACACTAAAAAGATTATCCATCATGACCAGGTGGGATTTATCCATGGATTTCCAGGGTGGATCAACATCCACAAATCAATCAGTGTGATAAAACAAATCAATAAAAGAAGAGAGAAGAACCACATGGTCCTCTCAATTGATGCAGAAAAAGCATTTGACAAAATCCAGCATCCATTCCTGATTAAAACACTTCAGAGTATAGGGATAGGGGGAACATTACTCAACTTCATAAAATCTATCTATGAAAATCCCACAGCAAATATCACCCTCAATGGGAAAAAGCTGACAGCCTTCCCTTTGTGATGAGGAACATGGCAAGGATGCCCCTTCACACCACTCTTGTTTAATATAGTACTAGAAGTTCTAGCAACAGCAATCAGACAATAAGAAGAAATAAAATTTATTCAGATGGGCAAAGAAGAAGTCAAACTCTCTATCTTCACAGAAGAAATGATTCTTTATATGGAAAACCCAAAAGACTCCACCCCTGAACTACTAGAACTCATTCAGCAATTCAGTAATGTGGTAGGATACAAAATCAATGTACAGAAATCAGTTGCTTTCTTAAACACTAACAATGAAAATACAGAAAGGGGCATTAGAGAATTGATTCCATTTACTATAGCACCAAGAACCATAAGATACCTGGGGATAAATCTAACCAAAGAGGTAAAGGATTTGTACTCGAGGAACTACAGAACACTCATGAAAGAAATTACAGAAGACACGAAAAGATAGAAAACAATTCCATGCTCATGGATCAGAAGAATAAACATTGTTAAAATGTCTATACTGCCTAGAGCAATCAATACATTCAATGCCATTCCAGTCAAAATTCCACCTGCATTTTTCAAAGAGCTGGAACAAACAATCCTAAAATTTGTGTGGAATCAGAAGAGATCCGGAATTGCTAAGGAAATGTTGAAAAAGAAAAAACTGGCAGCATCACGTTACCTTATTTCAAGCTTTACTACAAAGCTGTGATCACCAAGACAGCATGGTACTGGCACAAAAACAGATACATAGACTAGTGGAACAGAGTAGAGAGCCCAGATATGGACCCTCAACACGGTGGTCAAATAATCTTCGACGAATTAGGAAAAAATATACAGAGGAAAAAAGTCTTTTCAATAAATGGTGCTGGGAAAATTGGACAGCTATGTGTAGAAGAATGAAACGACCATTCTCTTACACCATACACAAAGATAAACTTGAAATAAATAAATGACCTCAACATGAGGTGGAATCCCTCAGAATCCAGGGGAGAACATAGGCAGTAGCCTCTTCAACATCAGCCACAGCAACTTCTTTCAAGACATGTCCCCAAAGGCAAAGGACACAAAAGCGAAAATGAACTTTGGGGACTTCATCAAGATCAAAAGTTTCTGCACAGCAAAGGAAACAGTCAATAAAACAAAAAGGCAACCCATGGAATGGAAGAAGATATTTGCAAATGACACTACAGACAAAAGGCTGATATCCAAGATCTATAAAGAACTCCTCAAACTCACACAAACAAAACAGATGATCACATCAAAAAATGGGCAGAAGACATGAACAGGCACTTCTTCAAAGAAGTCATACAAATAGCTAACAGGCACATGAAAAATGTTCATCATCATTAGCCATTAGGGAGATTTAAATCAAAACCACATTGAGATACCCCATTACATCAGTTAGAATGACCGAAATCAACAAGACAGTAAACAACAAGTGTTGGAGAGGATGTGGAGAAAGGGGAACCCTCTTACACTGTTGGTGGGAATGCAAGTTGGTGCAGCCACTTTGGAAAACAGTGTGGAGATTCCTTAAAAAGTTAAAAGTAGAGCTTACCTATGATCTCACAATCCACTACTGGGTATTTACCCCAAAGATAAAGATGTAGTGAAAAGAAGGGCCATCTGTACCCCAATCTTCATAGCAGCAATGGCCATAGTCACCAAACTAGGGAAAGAACCAAGATGCCCCTCAACATATGAACGGATAAAGAAAATATGGTCCATATACACAATGGAGTGTCATGCCTCCATCAGAAAGGATGAATACCCAACTTTTGTGTCAACATGGATGGGACTGGAAGAGCTTATGCTGAGTGAAACAAGTCAAGCAGACAGAGTCAATCATCATATGGTTTCACCTATTTGTTGAGCATAAGGAATAATATGGAGGACATGGTGAGAGGAGAAGGGAGTTGGGGGAAATTGGAGGGAGAGATGAACCATGAGAGACTGTGGACTCTGAAAAACAACCTGAAGGTTTCGGAGGGGCAGGGTGTGGGTGGTTGGGTGAGCCTGATGGTGGGTATTGTGCAGGCCTGTATTGCATGGAGCACTGGGTGTGGTGCATAAACAATGAATTCTGGAACACTGAAAAGGAATTTTAAAAAATAAATAAAAATTAAAAAAAAAAAAAAAGCAAAGTCAAAAAACACTTGACCAGCTGGATCTAACTGATATTTACAGAACTGCTATAATGGTCAAATATAAGGTTTAAGGGTACAAATGCATTAGCTCTCTATTGCTGTAAGATAAATGAACACAAATGTATATTTTATTACCTCCCAGTTTCTGTGGGTTAAGAGCAAAGCAAAGCATAGCTGGGTCCTGAACCTGGGTCCTGAGTCAAGTTTTTACAAGGCTGCAATCTAGAGGTCAGCTGAGCTCTGCTCCTTTCTGGATCTCAGAATTTCCTTCCACGGTTCACACAGCTGTAGACAACTGTGCAGTTGCTTAAATAAAAAAACCAGGAGTCATTCTTATTTTCTCTTTTACAATCACTCCTCACATCTAATTCTTCTTCATGTCCAGACAACCCTACCTCCATAACTGACCAATATGCATCATTTAAAATGTTAGAGCTTTTATCCATTATACCAACATCTCTCACATGAATTATTTTAAAATCTGATTTTCCTCTTCCTTTATTGTTCCCTTCCTCTTTTATCCACTCAATACACAGAAACCCAGGTGTTTTTTTTTTTTTCTAGTACTAAGACATACCTTATTACTCCTCCACATATTGTGTATCAAGTTTAGTGGCCTAGTATAAATTAAAGTTTTCATTTATAATTTTCTTCTGTGTGATATTAAGGAACATTTCATATAATTGAGAGTTATTTCCACTTTCTTTCCTGTGAGACACTTTTCATATGTTTTTCCAATTTTTCTATTGAGCTGTTGGGCCTTGCTTCCTGGTAAAAGTTCTTAAATATAAAAAAAATTAACTGTTTGTTATAATGTGAATTGTGTTTTCCCACTTGTTTTTCTTTTCTGATATCTATATTTAGAAACAAACTTAAAAAGGACTTTTCTGCCTATAGACAAAAATATTATGCTTTAATTTTTTCTAATATTTTCATAACTTCAAAAAATTCAGTACTTTGATAAATTTTCAGTTTATGAATTTGGAGGAGGGGTAAAGGGAAGTGGTAAGGGATCATCTTAAGCAGGCTCCACACCCAGCATGGAGCCCACTGCAGGGCTTGATCTCGTGACCTAAGATGCTTAACCAACAGAGCCACCTAGGTCCCTATCTTTAATTATTGTAAACTTAACACATGCTTTAATAGGTAAAACAGTGCGTGCGCACACGCACACACACACACACACATTTCTAGCTTTTCTTATTTTTTCATATAAACTTTAGAATTCATTTTTTCTAGCTTATAAAATATCCTATCACCACTTGAATTATTATCTTATTAAATGTATAGGTTAACTCATCCAAGAGGATCTGTCAATTTATGAAATAAATTCTTTTCTCCAAAGATACTAGATCTCCATTTCTTGGAGCTTCTATGTATATATAATTTTACGGTGAGAAGTGGAAGTGGTCATCTACAAAATAACTAATAAAGAAAGTATTTACTGGGTGCCTACTCTATGCTAGGCACTGTGGTATGTACTGGCCCACATGTTACTTTGTTTAATGTCAAGCAACAAAGGACTTAATCATGAAAAGCAGTTGTAATTATTAGCAAAAAAAAAAAAAACCACTAATTTTTCTAAGATTTTTTAATAAATAAAGACCTAAATTCCCCTTGCTGCCAAAACACATCTGGATACTGGATTAAAAAAAAAAAAATTTAAATGCATTTCTACGTTCAACTGAAAGTACAGAAAATCTCTAAGAGACAGATAAAAGCAAAACTAAGATAAAATCGAAGGCACAGAATACTGCTGACTTTGTGACCAAGCAATACTCAGAACCCTCAGTTTCAGGAATTTGCTCCAGGAACAAAAGATTAGGCTTTGGCATAGGCAAAGTGAGCTGTAGCCCGAAACCACTGCCTGAAGAAGCCCAGGCACTTAACCAGGCTTTACCTTCTGAGAAATGTTTAATGGTTAAAATTTCTCTTGACTACAAAGAGAACTACAAAGCAACTTATTTATTTCTGCTATTATTCTGGAAGTGGGTGTATGCAAGGCAACAGCACTTAAGAATGACATTCCAGTGAGTTTCTGGTAGATACCATTCATTAGATTTATTCTTGGTTTGATAAAAGATTTTATCATTAATAATATTGATTTTTTTCAAATGCTTTTTCTTTATCTATTATTTCTTTATCTATTTAGATCATATGGATGGTCTCTTTTGAACTATTAATAGGTTTGTTAATTAGCCTTGCATTCTTCAAATTCTCCAACCTGATAGTGATGTACTAGTATTTAATATCTGCTGAAAATTAATTGCCAAATGTTCAGTTTAGGAATTTCGCATTTATATTAGTAAGTAATGTTTTGCTCATAAATTGCTTTCTCATATTATCCTGTTCTACTTCTGTTACCATCAAAAAAACACTTACATGTTATTTTTTAAAATGAGAAGTCAAGCAGAGAAAGAGAATTCTAAACCTACTCATCTGTTAGCTTACATTTATATTCAGGGGGAGAAAAGACAGACAAAAAATTCCTGAACATATATGTAGAGAATGGAGTTAGGCACCACAGATTAGATGTCATCTTCCATGAAAAACAACTGGTTTGCAAAGATTTCAGATTAAAGATTACATTCTTCAAAAGATAACATTATACTTCCTAAAACAGAATGTTTCACAAAGGACTTTCTACAGATAAGAACATAAGGACATTTAAATGACTGTAAGATAAAACAGCAGGACAACAAATAAAAATTTTTACATATGGTTCTATTCTGAACAGGTAGTAAATACATATATTTTTGTGGTCTTGCCTTTCACTTTTATCTAATAGTCTCATTGAAAATACACCTGAAATAAAAATTCTTTCTCCTTATACTTTCTAAATAGCCCTTATTTGTCCAGAAATTGTTTTTCTACCAATTCATAATAAGAACGCCTGGAAGTTTCAAGGTTCCATACAGAATTTCAGAGCCTAAATTGTCTAAAATTAAATAGTAAAGCATATGCACTATGATATACATTTTTCTAGAAGGTGAGATTAACAATGACCTTCTTCCAAGGTCATCTATTGCATTAGATGAATAGCATCTGTGTGAGTGCTTGCCAGAACTCACCAGTAAGACCATTTAGGCCTAGCATTTGGGGCTTGGGTTTAGAGAGGGTAAATTTTTATTTTTAACAAATTTAGGTAAGTTTTCCATCTCTTCCTGAGACAGTTAGAGGGAATAAACTTTCTTAGAAAAACACCAAAGTTTTCAAATTTATTAGCATAATATTTTTCATAAAATTCTAACTTTGTTTCTTTATTGTGTCTACAGTTTTTTAAAATTAAATTTATTTATTTTCAGAAAAACAGTATTATTTTTTCACCACACCCAGTGCTCCATGCAATCCGTGCCCTCTATAATACTCACCACCTGGTACCTCAACCTCCCAAACCCCCGTCACTTCAAATCCCTCAGATTGATGCCTACAGTTTTTATGTCATTATTTCTAATAGTATTTGTGTCTTCTTTATTCTTGATCAAGCATACCAATAATTTGACTATTTTTAAAAGAACAGCTTTTAGTTTTGTCATCTTCTCCACTATTTCTCTAATTTCTGTTCTAATATTTTTTGCTGTTTGAGTTGTCTACTAGTTCACCATTTCCAGGTTCAGATGCTTTGCTGACTAATTTTTAGCCTTTCTTAAGAATTTAAAGCTGTCCATGCCCACTAATCTTATTTTTGCTATATTCCTCAAATTTGATTTGCAGTATTTCCACTATCTGATCTCAACTAATTATAAAATAGCTTCTAATGTCTATTTTCTAATATTTGTTAAAAATAAATATCACCCCCTGAGTTATTTAGAATGTGTTAATTTACAGATATCTGGAGGCTTTTGAGTTACTCCTTTTATGGCTATTGGTTGTATTATAATCAAAGAATATGGCCTGTAGGATAGCTTTTTGGTATTTTTGAGACTTCGCTTATAGGGTAAAATGTAATTTCTATAAATTTTATGTTTTGACATGAATTCTTATTCTTTTAATACAACATTCTATGCATGTCAAAAGATCCATTTTATTAACTGTGCTATATAACTTCTTTATAACCCTAACCAAATATTTTTCCTGCTTCATCTACTAATTATTAAGAGAAGTTTATTAAGTTCTCTCTCCAGGACTGACTTTTTAGATCTGTACATATTTTCATCAATTTCTCTATGTATTTTGGGATTATGATATTAAGAGCATGAGATATCCCTTTATCTTCCTGAGAATATTATTTATATGTCAACCCTTTATTATCCTTAAAGTGTATTTATTTTAAATAACACAACTTCACCAATCTCTTTTAGTTCATATTGACCTGGTATGATTTTCTCATACTTTTCCTTTCCCTTTTTATGTAGTTTGTATGTAAGAAATTTAAGGATTTAAAGCAATTTTATTTTTTTCAAACTGACAAGCTCTATCTACTGTGAGTTGAGTCCATTTGCATCTATTTTGATATTAATACATTTAGAGTTGTTATTGTTGTGCTCTGTGCTTTTCATTTACCTTCCTTTTCATGACTTTTTTTAGTTTTCCTCTCCTGTATTCCATTAAACTCTTTAAATTTCTTTTCCCCTTAACTTCATTAGAAGTTATAGATTCTGTTACATTGAACTCTTTGAAACTGCTAGTATTTGACCATCGTTTCCTGACAAAAATGGTAACATATGGTTTCATAGTTTGACTTAATGGGTTTAACATATACATTTGATTTCATATCTAAAATCAGTCAATCTCTCTACCTCCTCTGAAATATAGGAGGACCCTAGGACACTTCTCATCCACCATTGCTTGCCTGGATTACTGAAATAATGTCCTAAGTCTGCTTTCTATATTTTTTTTCCTATTCTCAACAGTTAATTTCCAATATAGGATCCAGGCTAATCTTTGTAACACATGATTCTTTTTTTTAGATTTTATTTATTTTATTTATTTGACAGAGAGAGATCACAAGTAGGCAGAGAGGCAGGCAGAGAGAGAGAGGAGGAAGCAGGATCCCTGCTGAGCAGAGAGCCCAATGCAGGGCTCGATCCCAGGACCCTGAGATCATGACCCGAGCCGAAGACAGCGGCTTAACCTACTGAACCACCCAGGCACCCCCACATGATTCTTTTCCTAGTATTCTTCTGTTCCAAAACCTCCCCCAGTGCTCTTCAGCTTTGCTTCCCATTACTCTTATTTTATTTGGATTCAGCTCCTTCTCAAGCATGCCAGACAAGTTTCTTCCGTGGGGCTTTTGCATCTCTTCCCTCAGCCAGAAGTTTTTCTCTCATTCCTCCTCCAAACTATTGCTCAAATATTATTCCCTCAGTGAAGCCCATTCTGATCTCCTTTGAAATTATAACCTCATCCAATTAAGGATTCTTTATCTCTGCTTCGGTTTTAATTTTAATATGCATCATCGTCTGAGGCAGTATATGAGTTTACTTTGATGGTGGCCTGTCTCTCCCCTCTACAATGAAATAGCCATGAGGGCAGTGACTTTTGCTGTTTTGCTCTCTGCTGTAGCTCTTGCACACAAGTGTTTGCCTGACCCACAGATACTTGTTAAATGAATGAACTAGTGACCTCTCTTAAAATGTTAACATTACAGTGAGGAGGCCTATTTCCATCTTGATTTTAGCCCCCTCTCCAATAAGCAATTATCATTATTTCATATAGCCAAAATGTGCATTTCAGTTGACTATTTGCATAATAATTTCCTTGCTCACTATTCCATATTTCTTCTCATGCTTCCTTTCTGGGTATGACTTCTTTTTTACTTCCTATAGTACATCCTTTAATTTTTTTTTTAATGTCTATTAGTAATAAACTCTCTCACTCTTTATCTGAATGGATGTTATCCTGCCTCACCCTTAAGTTATAGTTTACATGGATATAGAATTCCAGATTAATAACCTTAAAGAACACTCTACTATTCTATGGTTTCTGTTATTGGTATTGATAAATTACATGTAGAGTGATGGGTGGTCGGCTAATCAGCCTTTATTCTCTGGTGCTATTAAAATCTTCTCATTGGAAGATGGCAGAGGAGTAAGAGACCTACATTTTGTCTAGTCCCAGGAATTCAGCTGATAGATAGGTATCAAACCATTCTCAACACCTACGATCACAAAGAAAATTGAACAAAAGAATAGCAGCAATTATATGAACAGAAAAAAAGACCACTTTCTGGAACATAGGATGTGCATAGAAGTGAATCTGAGGTGATATTTGGGAAAATAGACTGCCATGGGAGGCCGGGGGGTGGGGGTACATGGAGCCTCCATCAGCTGGCTCCTGGCAAATGATAGAGCCATGGAGCATGAAATCAGAACTTTAAAAGTCTGCTCTATAGAGGGACATCACTTCAGTGGCTAAGCAGGAACTGCAACCCTTGCTGGGATAGTGTGGTCTCAGGACCCTCAGTGTCACAGAAAAACTTGAGGTGTCTGAGTGTGGCAGAGCTCCCAGGTATTGGAGCATGGAAGCCACTTGCAAAGATGGAGATGAGAAGTAGGCTCTTAGCTCAGGGTTGCCATAAACCATGATCTGAGGCACAGTCGGGCCACTACTCTTCAAGCAGGGGCCCAAAAAGAAGCAGATCTAGGGAGACATTCCTTTCTACCCCAGGAGGAATAGCACAGGAGCACACCGCAGGAATCTGCTGGGTTTGGAGACTTCAAAAAGGGTTGTGTGCCAGAGACAGAAATGCTGTCACAGGCTGGGTGAGCACGGAAGGTGGTGGGAGACCAAGGAGACAGGAGTGGTTGATTGCTTTTCTCTGAGGGCTCATGGAGGAGTGGGACCCCATCTCTCGGCTCCTCCATGGCCAGTGACTGCGAGGTCACCACTTTCATTCTCATCCTCCAAAGATTTCTGGGAACAAAAGCTACCAAGAGTAAACCTGAGAAGATTGCTTAGCTTGCGCCTGGAAAGGGCAGTGCAATTCTGCCTCAGACAAAGACAATTGAGAATCACCACAACCAGCCCCTTTCCCAGAAGATCAGCAAGAATATCAATCAAGACTAAGTGTACCCATCAATGAGAACAAATTACCAATAAAAACTGGACAGAAGACATGAACAGACATTTCTTCAAAGACATCCAAATGGCCAGACACAATAAAAAGTATTCAACATCATTCAGCATCAGGGAAATACAAATCAAAACCATAGTAAGATACCACCTCAAACCAGTCAGAATAGTAGCTAAAATTGACAAGTCAGAAAATGACAGGTGTTGTCAAGGATGCAGAGAAAGGGGAACCCTCCCACATGGTTTGTGGGAATGCATGCTGGGGCAGCCACTCTGGAAAACACTCTGGAGGTTCCTCAAAAAGTTGAAAATAGAGCTGCCTATGACCCAGCAATTGCACTACTGGGTATTTACCCTAAAGATACTGATGTAGTCATTCGAAGGGGCACCTGCACCCTAATGTTTATAGCAGCAATGTCCACAATAGCCAAACAATGGAAAGAGGTTAGATGTTCATCAACAGATGAATGGATAAAGCAGATGTGGTATAAAGACACTATGGAATATTATGCAGCCACCAAAAAACCCACAAAATCTTTCCATCTGCAATTATGTGAATGGAATTACAAAATATTAATAAAAGAAAGAAGAAGAGCTATGATACTCTCAATAGATGCAGTATTATGCTAACAGTATTATTCTAAGCAAAATAATTCAATCAGAAAAAGACAATTATCATATGACCTCACTGATACGAAGAATGTGAGAAACAAGACAGAGAAACATAGGGGAAGGGAGAGAAAAATGAAACAAGGTGAAACCATAGAGGGAGACAAACCATAAAATACTCTTAATCTCAGGAAACAAACTGAGGGTTGCTGGAGTGGAGGGGGTGGGGAAATATGGGGGCTGGGTGATGGACATTGGGGGTATGTACTCTGACGAGCATGTGAATTGTGTAAGACTGACAAATCACAGACATGTACCCCTGAAACAAATAATATATGTAAATCAGTCAATCAATCAATCAATCAATCAATCTTCTCACTGTCGTTTGGGATCTTCAACTTCATTTTAATGTTCTGAATGGGAATTTAGTTTAACTGATCTTATGTAGGGATTCATTGTAATTCTTGAATATGAGAAGTCATGCCTGAAAAATCTGAAAGATTCTGGAAAATTCTGGTTTTTTCTATTTCAATAATGAATAGAAATTTCCCAATTTCTCTGTCCAGAACCCTTTTAGATATATAATGTTCAATTTTAACATTCAGTGATCCATGTTTCTTAGCCATATTTTCTACCTCTTTATCTCTCAGGGCTGCATTCTGGATAATTACCCCAGATATGCCTTCTAAATCATGAATTCTTCTTAAGGTATCTCTAATTTTATCTTTAAGTCCATCCACTGAAAATATTTTTAATTTCTATCAACCAATTATGCCATTTAATAAATTTTGCCTGGTAATTTTTTATCCTGTCTTTACACATCTAATTTTTTCCTTTATTACTCTGATAATTTTAAATGTTTATAATTTATGAATGATACTTCTAAATGTTTATAGGTCATACCCTGTATTTTCTAGGTCTTCTTAGTCATTCTTGTTGTTTTATTCCTTGCAAGTTTGGTAATTTGGGTCATTAGCTTATACTGAGTAGGGCATTATTCATCTGTTTCCATAAAAACATTTGGCATCTCCTTTCAGTTATCCCAGGAAAATTTTTATGTTAATTTCCCAAAATTACAATATATTCATAAATATAAAGCCAATACATATGAAGGTATATAGTGTGACTATAAATTCCGACTATAAGTTCTTCTGAAACAGTTATTTCTTTATGTTCTACCCAGTATAAAAACCAAGTTTGGTCAACTTGCTTTGTCACATTTCCTAGACAATAGGCTTTTTTTTTTCCTCTTTTGCACCATTTCATGAGGGTATATCTTTTTTAAGGTATTGACTTTTCCTAAGAAACTTAATTAAGTTTCTTAGGAAACTTAATTCCAACTGCCATTCTTTATCCAAAGCCCTATCTCACTCACTACCTAAATCTTAAAATTATAGGTTTCTCATTTACTGCTATTTCAGAACTATGCTTCTTGAACTGGTTCCTCCCTTCATTTGGGGGAGCTGGAAGTGTCCTCTACTTTTTAGGTTCCTAGCTCTCAAATTTAAGACATTTTTATATTTCATATATTTATAAATTTTTACAGTGGAAGTATTTTTAGCTTGTCTACTACCACATTCCTGGAAACCAAAGTCCTTTTGAAGGGTTTCAAACACAGAGTGCACCTCAAGGAAATCTACATCAAAGAAGTTTGGCTTAAATATGGTACATGCAGGGGATCTACATCAAAGAAGTTTGGCTTAAATATGGTACAGGCAGCAGGGCCGAGGATTTCACAGCATATGGGTGATCCTAACAAGATCTAGCCCTTGAACACTTCACTATCATGTGCTGCAATGTGAAGGTGCCTTGAACTGGTCAAGAAAAAAGCTACTCATTTATAAATCTCATTAGAATTCTATGTAGTCCATGTCCATACTCCTTATGCAGAAGACACTGTCCTTGAGAAGCATTTTCTTGCACCTCCAATTCACTATGTCACTTACCAAGCCTCTCAGGTATATGTCCCATCATCATCTCTTTCTTTAAACAAGTTCTTAAATTTTAAGTATTCCTAAGGGAACACTGTGAGAGTTGGATACATAATTACACATGGTCATGGTGACATTGTTCTGAAGCTATGTCAAGTTCTGAACATACTTTTCACTATTAATTAAAATAGACACTAATAATACTCTCACTCTCAGATTGGATATATCCAATTATCGTTGGTAAATATATTGTGTTATAAATTGCATCCTTTCTAGGAGTGTTTTCATTTTGCAGAGTATATTTTCCTTGTAACTGTGAAAATTGGTTGTAACTGCTCATTAACTGGGACACTTATTTATATAGTCTGGCATAACTTGGAACATTAATTAAGACAGTACGTGTTTCAAATATACATGCCCTTTCCAATAATTACTGAATTGGTTGGGAGTGGGGTTCCTATCTGTTTGGCATAACAAAATTTTTATACTGTTGCTCTTTTGGAGATATGATATGACTTCATAGATAGGAGGCATTAGGTTTAGTAAAGGGATATAAATAGGCCCATAGTACTTCATCTACAACTCTAAAATTCACAAAGGCTCTGAAAACCAGGAGCCTTGTTTTATAATTCACTTGTCAACAAAATCTGACCTGAATTCTTTTAGTTGATAAAATATGATCTGAACTGATCTGATCTCATTTAACCCACTTAGTGTGACTATTTACACATTTTATTGTATAAATATCAGGTAAAATGCATTGTCCCAACCACGATATGGTTTAATCTAACATATAAATTATGTAAAGTTGGCACTGCACTACTGGACTAAAATCCAAAAAGATTCTGAAACACATTTTGTTTAATATTTTCAAATAATTGATTGTGAACCTATAATAAGCTAGAATAAAAAAACTATCAGCAATATTTTTAAATGATTAACATACCTATGAAATTGGGAACCAAACAACTGGACTCAAGAACACTCATGAATCACAATTATATTTCCTTGTAGAAATCTTAACAAGAAAGTGAATGTATGTGGTAATATATTAACAAAATATAATGCAAGTAAGTTATAATCCTGTAGTGAATACCATTTTTAAGCATATTTGAAATTAAAGCATAAATTAAGTGATAAATATAGCATTTATAGCCACTAAAGAATAGTTGAAAAACTAGGATAGTAAGCCCCTTAGAGTTATGTAAATGTTTGAGGTTTTAAAACTTTAATCCAAGGTTTCTCAATAGCAGTGCTATTGATCTTTGGGTCCAGGGAATTCTTTGTTGTAGGAGACTGTCCTGTGCACTATAGGATATTTAGTAGTTAGCATCCCAGGCCCCTACACACTAGATGCTAGTAGCACACCTTCTGTCCCAAGTTCTAACTTGCAAAAATGCCTTCTGACATTACCAAGTGATTTCTAGGGGTCAGACTGGTTGAGAAACAGTCTTAACCCAACTCACATAGGACTTTGTCATTTGTAAAAGTAATTTCACATATTTTATTATATATATATACACATTATATATATATATACATTATGTATATATACATTTTATTATATATATATACATATATATACATCAGCAAATTAGATATGATTAGATATGTGCCCAAACCACAGAGCTAGTAAGTGATCAGCTAGGACTCACCCAATGGCTCAAGAGCCTGTTCAACCAGGTTCTTCCTTCAACATCACCCTGGAAAGATTACTGAGTCAATGAGACATGATGCAGATCCAGTTTGTTTGTTTGTTTGTTTGTTTTAAGTAGAACAATGCATCTTGGGACATGCATTAAGTTATTTTAACACACACAGAAGATTATTGCTTATGAATACCACTCATCTCTGGGTCTAAGCTATAAACTGATCAAAGGCATGGCAAATGGAAGTGGGTATTTTCATATTTGTAAGTCTTGCTAGGCAATGACTCTTAGAGGTAGAAAAACCAGCAACATGAGCTGGTTTTAATAAGCTCATGCCATAGAAATCACTTTGCAGCTTCTTACTAATAATCCCAACTATAAAGTAACTTGAAATAATTCCAAATTTATATTTTAAAATGGAATATCACAATGAAGTATAATAAGAATGATCCAGGAAAATTAGCGTTTAACCCAGGAAATTAGTTCCCAATAGCTCTAGCTCTTTAAAATTCAGTTTAGAGAACAGGTAGTATCACATTGCCTTAAGTGTATAATAGGAATGCATTTTCAATTGCATGCTTATCTCTAAGGCTTTAAATCTTCATGAAGTTTATTTGACGCTGCACCTGATAAGGAGCAGCACAGTTACTGAAGCGAGTGAGTGCTCAGCCAGTCCAAGCTCCCTTCCAAATCACTATCGACAATTCCAGTGAAACTGAGAGGAGTCACCCCATTATTGATGCCATTTCATTTTCAAATGTCACATCTGTGTCAAACTGTCTGCTCCCAAGTGATTTTGTAATTCAGTTCAGAGGCATATTTTTCTTATCCAAAATAAAATGATTAAGCAGTATCTTGTTTGACAGCTATATGCTACATTGTTATTCTTATATAAGCTATACATAAGCACAGGCATCCAGTATTCTGTAATAGTCATCAAAATTATAGCATTTTATTTAAAAGTCAAAGGTCAGTTGATTGGATCCTCTATCTCCTGAGAAATAAGTCTTTTCACTTATTTAAACTTTGAATAAACAATATCAATATAAAAATACAAGTAGATTACTTAAAAGTTTTTTTAGTCACCCTGGACATTTCCTATATTTCAGGGTTTTTTTTGTTTTTTATTAAGCCTTTATTTTTAGGGCACATTCAGGTTTATAGCAAAATTGAAAAGAGGTTACAGAGATTTTTCATTTATCCCTGACCCCACCCAGGCAAGGCTTCCTTCACTATCCACATCCCCCACCAAAGTGATACATTTGTTATAACTGATAAAACTATACTGACACATCATAATCATTCAAAGTTCATATATTGCATTGCATTTCACTCTTGTGTTGTACATTCTAAGAGGCTGGAGAAATAAATAATGGCATATATCCATCATTATGGTATCATACATTATTTTAAGCCACCCCCAGAAAAGTTGGATCTCTGGACACTCCATCCAATTATTTCCCTCCTGCATAAAGAAACCAGGAGCTAGAATTTTTCATCCATTTTCTCTTGCTGAACCAGGGAGATGGGGCAATGCCATTTACCAGCCCAAATTTCCTAGCTCTGTTATCACCTGTCCCCAGACAACTAGAGCTTGCAGGTCCCATCAGCACTTAGGGACAAACAAGTCAGAAGACAGTCCTTTGGTCCCTGCCAAGAAGAGGTGGTGACATTAGATGCCTGGAAAAACTCTTTTTCTCCCCCAGAGAAAAGAAGGAAGCCATGGGTTTTGACTACTCATTCTGTCTGAGCTAAGGGGAGGTGCTATGTCTTCTATAAGCCCTATGTCTTCTATGTCTTCTATTCTCCCCCAGGCAGCTAAACTGTGCGAGACCCTTTAAATCTCTAAGACTAGCAAGGCAGCAACCAGTCCCCTGGGGAGCACCCTCAGAAGAGTCAGGATACTGGATATGTCAACCAATTTTTCCTTCCCCTTAATGAAGCTAGGTAGCAAGGCTCCCTTCGCTATTGTATGGCACTGTGTCAGGGATTCTGGTAAGAGGGTGTCCTAAAATCCCCGCTGGATCCAGGGAGTCTGATCTTGTATATGTCAGTGTCTAAGAGCCATTCAGTTACTTGGTGGATTTCTCATAAAGGAAATTTGTTCATTAATTGTGGTTCAATTAATATGCTTGTGGGGAAGAAGGGTCTAAGACCTCCCACCCTGACATCTAGCTGCTATCACTCCTTCCTATATCACTTTTATGACATTTTATTGTATTTCAAGGAGTGAACAATGTCAGTATATATGCTTGTTTTCAAGCTTAAGGGCAAACTAATAACTATGAGATGGCCTATGACTTCTCATTTTACTGTTCCTTCACTATCACTGCAACCCCACTCACAGTTTTTGAATTTATAAACTCCTAGTAGAAGGTCTAAGATAGCCAATGTATTACTGCTCTAGTAAGCTTATCAAAATTCATTATTATAGATCTTCTTGGAATAATTTTCCCACCCCATAGTTCATCCACTCAGAATAGTGCAAACAGAAATGAACTGGGTGTACAGAACAGACTCACTCATCTTGACTCCACCATCAAGAAGTTATAGGAGGTGACTCTGAGCCACAGTGTCCTAAGCTGAGAAATGAACTTAACAAAATTTGGGTCACTCTACTTTCCTCACCCAGTTGTCATAAAAAAGATTTCATTAAAAACTAGTTTCTAAACACATTTTGGAACAATAAATATACATCATACATTTGTATACATACATGTATTTGTATAAATACCTATATGTATTTGTATACACACACGTATACAATACATATGTATTGTATACAATACATATACACATACATATATATGTGTATATGTATATATATATGTACATATATCTGTATATATGTACATATATCTTATACACTCATATGCTCAAGTTTATACAAACATAGGATTTTTTTACTTAATTTCATCACATTCCAAAATGAATGGTTTTTAATCTCTTCCAACCAATGATTTTGAATCAGCCCCCCAAAACAATTTCCAAAACATATTAGAAGAGTTGTATCCTCACAATAACCTAATTTTAACAAGATAGTAGAAACTTCATTAATACATTTTTGACATTGACAATCTGAATATAGATATCTGTTAGAAATCAGGATTTAGAGGAAACATACCTTAAAAAATAACAAAGATCATATATGAAAAATCCACAGCTAAACAAACCAACCACACAGCTAACGCCTTGCTTAGTGGTGCAAAAGTGAAAGGTTTTTCTCTAAGATTAGAAATAGGACAAGGATGTTCACTCTTACCACTTGTATTCAACATAGTACTGATGTTCTAGCTGCAGAAGTCAGACTAGAAATAAAAGATATTCAATTAAAGTATCACTACTTGCAGATGACATTATCCATAGAAAAAACTCTAAAGATCCAATAAAAAAAATGAAGTAATAAGTGAATATAGGCTACAAATGGTTGTATTTCTATACATTAATAACAAGGTAGCAGAAAGAGAAATTAAGAAACAATCCATTTGTAACTGCACCAGAAAGAAAATACCCAGGAATAAATTTAACCAAAGAGATGAAAGACCTGTACTCTTAAAACTGAAACATTGATGAAATTGAACACAAACAGAAAGACATTACAGGATTATGGATTGGAAGAATTAATTAAACTCTCTGTATTACTCAAAACAATCCCTATCAAAATACAGGTAGTATTCTTCTCAGAAAAACAAATAATCCTGAAATGTTTACCAACCCACAAAAGACGCCAAATAGCCAAAGAAATCTTGAAAAAGAATAAAGCTGAAGGTATCACAATTCAAGATTTCAAGATACACTAAAAAGCTGTAATAATCAAAGGAGTATGGTACTAGAACAAAAGTAGACACATAGATCAGTAGAACAGAATAGAGAGTCCAAAAACAAACCCATGCTTATATGGTCAATTAATCTATGACAAAGGAGGCAATAATATACAAAACAGGAAAGACAGTCTCTTCAGTTAATGGTGTTGGGAAAGCTGGACAGTTACATGTAAAAGATGAACCTAAACCACTTACACATACACAAAAATAAATCTCAAAGTGCATTAATAAACATGAGACCTGAAATCATAAAACTTCTAGAAGAAAACATAGCCAGTAATCTCTGTGAGTCCTAAGCATTAGCAACATTTTTTTTTTCTGGGCAGACGGAAACAAAAGCAAAAATAAACTATTGTGACTACACCAAAACAAAAAGCTTTGGCACAGTAAAGGAAACCATCAACAAAATGAAAAGTCAGCCTACCAACTGAAAGAAGATATTTGCAAATGATATATGAGAAAAGATGCTAATAGTCAAACCATATAAAGAACTTACACAACTCAACAACAGAACACAATCCAATTTTAAAATAGGCAGAGGATATCAACAGACATTTTTCCAGAGACTATATACAGATGGCCAAAAGACACACGAAAAGGTGTTCCAACATCAATAATCACCAGGAAAATGCAAATCAAAACCACAATGAGGTATCACCTCATTACATCTGTCAGAAAGGCTAGTATCAAAAAGAAATAGCAAGTACTGGTGAGGGTGTAGAGAAAAGGACCCCCAGACACTGTTGGTGGGAATGTAAACTGGTACAGCCACTGTGGAAAATAGTAGGAATGTTCCTCAAAAAATAAAAAATAGAAATCCCATATGATCCAGTAATTCCATTACTGGGTATTTACCTAAAAAAAAAAAAAAAGGCAAACACTATTTCGAAAAGATATGCACCCCTATGTTTATTGCAACACCATTTATAGTAGCCAAAATATGGAAGCAACCTGTCTCAACAGAAAAAAAAAAAAATGGATACACATAGAGTAGCATATTACTCTGCCATTAAAAAAAAAAAAAAATGAGATCTTGCCATTTAAGACAACATGATGGACCTGGAAGGCATTCTGCTAAATGAAATAAGTGATACTGACTAAGACAAATACCATGTAATTTTACCTATATGTGGAATCTAAAAAAACAAATGAACAAGAAAACAACCACAAACACACTAATAAGTACAGAGAATGAACTGAACAAACTGGTGGTTGCCAGAGGGGAGGTGGTAAGGGATTAAGAGGTAAAAAGTTCCAGTTAAAAAAACAAATAATAAGTCATGGAGATGAAAAATACAGCATAGGTAATATAGGTAATAATATTGTAGTAATGTTGTATTGTGACAGATGGTGACTACACCCTGAATAACATACAGAACTGTCAAATCACTTTGTTGTACAACTAACATTATATGCCAACTATATAATAACAAAAATTTTAAAAATAAAACTATGCTTAAAATTTTAACAACTCTTCATCTGTTTACTCACTGAGTAAGAAGGGTCAGGCAAAGCAATGAATAAAGGAAAAGAGGAAATGATGAAAATAACTGATTTTTTTTCCAGTACCATACTCTATTAGATCTATAGGCATATACCTTGACTTACAAGCTCTATTATGAATCATATTGCAAATATTGGCAAAAGTGTTGCCAGTTTGTTTTGAATAATGCCATATAAGCTTCTTGAAGGTAATATTTGTATTTAATCTCAGTGACCATCATAGTACATGTAGATTAGGGAATGTTTGACAGCCCTATTACAATGACTGGTGGGTACTGAAAATGTAGCATGTCCAAAACTGAATTTGTGCTATTCCTATCCAATCTATATATGCTTCATCATTGCAGTGGTGTTTATAATTGTAAACATTTTCAACAATTACCCAACTATGTAAATTAAAATCCCATTAACATTAGATTCCTCTTCCTAAATCCCTCTTGGATTTACCCTCTTTGATCCATCACACGAGCCATATATAGAGGTCATACCGATTCTTTGAAAGACTTGACCCTCCATCAACATGGATTCATTTAGATCAGTGGTAAATAAAACTTATTGGAAACAGAATCCCACTTTGCTTGGCACTGTCACTTAAATTCACAAACTATTATTCTGGATTCTCTGTATGAAAGGTTTCTAAGATATACTGCCTTTAAATTTTAAGAATTCACCTAGGAAAATAGAGTATATAGAAATATCTGGTGACCTCTCAATTTATCCCATTTAAAATATTAAAATTCTTTTATACAATAGGGCAATCCGATTCTATTGCTAAAGATATTCAAATTCTAGTTTTGGCTAATACCTTTAGCATTCCTTCTTTTTTCCAGTTAACTAAAAAGACAGAGCTTAATATAGTGAAACTTAATACTGTAATGCATTTTTTCCCCTGTCATTTTAGCCAATAAAACTGTCCAATCAGTTTCACCAGCACATCTTACCTGTAACTGGTAAGAGTTTGGAAAGGAAAATAGAAAAATCTATAAAATCTAATGTTTCAAATAAATGTTTTTAAGAAGCCAATAAAATTATGTTAAAGATGCCAGTTCTCAAGTTTCAAAATCTATAGGTTTGTTTAATAAGTTTATATAAGCTTAATTTTTTTTTTTTTTTTTTTTAGTTTCCCAACAATGGCTGCATACACCTGATCTCTGCAAGGATCATTTCCTGTAATAAACCATACTGATATTACATAGGGTACTTCTCTTTTTCATTCCATACTTAGGAATTATGTTTCAGTACACCACCTTGCTCTGTAGGCTGTGTTTAGGTCTAATCAGGCTGTCACTGGAACTGCACACTGGGACTTCCAGTTTCACTTATTTGTGGAGCATAACAAATAGCATGGAGGACATGGGGAGTTAGAGAGGAGAAGGGAGTTGGGGGAAATTGGAAGGGGAGGTGAATCATGAGAGACTATGGACTCTGAAAAACAATCTGAGGGGTTTGAAGTGGCGGGGGGGGTGGGAGGTTGGGGTACCAGGTGGTGGGTATTATAGAGGGTACGGATTGCATGGAGCACTGGGTGTGGTGAAAAAATAATGAATACTGTTATGCTGAAAATAAATAAATTTAATTTAAAAAAAAAAAGAGTAGATTCACTCCCTTCCAAGTTATTCCTTCTCCTGCCCTCTTCCCCAACAAAGGGAAAAAGAGCTTTCAATACTTAATTCTGCTGCAGTACATTTCCAGCTATTGTCTATATTGTGCTCAGTCTCTGGATCAGATTAATTTATTTCAGTTCTAGGGTCAATTAGATATTTTTCTGTTGTAGTTCAAACTTGTTTCAATCAAATATTATAAACTTCAGTTCCTAAATGAGAAGTTTGCCTAGGCTGTTTTAATTCATTGTGAATGGATCACATTTAATAATATAAACAAAAAGAATGCTCTTTTCTTCATTTCTCAGAATTTTCTTCTTTGATAAGAAGTGCACACCTGGAATACCTTCATAAATGTATTCTTGTAAGCATAAAGAATAAAATTTCCATTAAATTTACATAATAACATTTCCAGACCTATATTTATTACCAAGAATGTTTTCATTATTCACTGATGTTTTCACTAAACATGAGTTTTCTGCAAGGCCTACACCCAAAAATCTATTTGGGAGTAAGCAGGCTAAATTTGAAAAGCTTTATGTGAACAGGGAGTCTTACCACATAGAAATCCATAAACACCTTATATAGGTTACTTAAAAAAGAAATGTGATAGAGTCAAAATAAAAAATGAACTTTCCCTCCTTCCCTGAATTTAAATTTAAAAAAAAAAGTAGTTTAAAAAAAAAAAGTGAATCATCCTTTAGCACTCCAGCTTTCCTCAGATTAACTCAGCAATTCAAACACTAATAATTCTACCCCAAAACTAATAATACACTATATGTTAATTAACTTGAATTAAAAAAATAAAAATAAAATAAATGCTGATAACAGATTAATATACAAAGAATATTTTCAAACGAAGAACTTACCAAAGTGAGGTAAATTTTCTTGGAACATTCCTATATCCCCAGAGGTTGTAGGATATCGAGATCTGGAAGCTTTAGATCCTTGAACTTAGGTTCAGACTCCTACTCTATTACTTAGAATCTCATGACCTTTGGCTAATCACTGAACTTCCCCAAGGCTCAGTTCCCAAGCTATGAAATGGGAATAATAATGCCTACCTTCAGTGTAGACATAAAAAATTAAATTTATGTAACAATCCAGGCATAGTATACCTAAAGAGGTAAGTGTTAGCACTTTTAGAGTATGAAAAGAATTTCCCAAGTTGTACCCTGAAGGTACAAATATACTTTTTTGGGGTTTACTTGGAAAAGGTCGTTTCTCTTGAATTAATCAGACTGAGTATATTAACTTGCTAAGTCTTATTCTAATCAAAATATTCAATACTTTTTAAATAAAAAATGGCAACATTCCTAATAAGTTAAAAAAAAAAAAACATTCAAGTATTCAATGAATACTTAGTATGCACTTTTACATCTCCATTCATGGCTTCTCATTCTCCCCAACCTTTGAGAAGTTCTCTCTCTTGCTAAAATAGGCCTTTGGACTTTTAGGATACAAGAATGAGCAAAGGAAAAAGGATCAGAATCAGTCAGTCTTAAGTTAGGGAAAAATATAGGAGAAGAAATACGTGTGAGCAGGCTAAGGAATGTGAGAGAAGTGGATTGGTGAGAAAATGATGCATTACTAAATAACTTCATAGTTATATGTTCCCTAGCATGGCATTCAAGAAAACAGAGCAAAACCCACTAACTGGTATTACTTCTGGATTTAGGACTGTGTTGGTTCCACAAAATGGCTTCATTTAAAGGCCACCACCAGTATGGTGAAGTATTGAGTACTCAGGAAAAAGAGCAGGGAAATACACACAGGACTTCCTGGGAAGAGGAGAAAAATTAAGAGTCTGAAAAGTAAAGGTTCACATCTGGAAGAGATGGAAAGTTAAAGTGAAAAGTTTAAAGGATAAAAAAAAATGTTAGACAACAAACATTTTCGTGGTTAGCAAGAGCAAGCCCATACCTAAAGCTTACTTTGTACCAGGCTCTGCTCTAAGCAGTTGTTCGGGTAATGACTTAGTTTTCCTAACAGCCCTATGAGATAGCTACGATTGTTTTTTGCTTTTTACAAATGAGGAAACTGAGGCACAAGTTACTCACTTGTATGAGTAACTCATACAAGACCATGAGCCAAAAAGTGACAGCACCGAAATTCAGATCCAGGTAGTATGGCTCCTTATTTTTTAGTGTTTTGTTAACTGAAGTTGAACAAATTTAAACTTCCTAAGCAATCTGCCCTTAATTGAACTTAAATTCCTTTCAAGATTTTAAACTGGATTTACACATTTGATATATCGGATTTGTAATCACTCCATCTACCTGATAATGCCTTCTTAAGCACTTAGTCCACATAAATCAAGTCAAGCACTACGTATGCACTTAGATATTATATTTCCTTCAGTATTATCAACATTTTTAAAGAAAACGATTGACCCAAATAGAGCACAAAGATACTCACATCGTGGGTTTTCTTTGTTTTTCTTTTTTTATTTCCCTCAGATTGTATATAGTCCAACTATAGGGGGGTTGTGAGGGGATTGAGGTGCAAATTACCATGTTAGGCAGGGTAAGATTTGGGGGACAAAGATTCGATCAAACTGTTAATTTTTCTGCAGTTAAAGATTTAAGATTGGACAAATTTCTAAGATATAGTAGCTTCCAACATGATTCTACTTAATCCCTTGGTATACTCGCTATGTTAATAGGTGTCTCAGAATTATGTTTACTAGAGGAGATTCATTTGATTCTCTACATCCCCTAAATTAAACAGTTCTATCCATACACAATTTTAACTTCTTTCCATTTTTATCATCTAATTCATGGAGACAGAGTTTTCACTCCCACAAGGTTGTTTCTAATTTCCTTTACATCTACATTTTGACCAAAGGACCTAGGTACACCCTCAGGTCACAGCCATTCTTCTGTAGGAGACCCCAGGAAAAAAATATATTTACAAAATAATGACAAGGAAATTGAGGGCACTTCTTGCCCAAAGGCTTAGTAGACCTTGGGAAATGTGTAAATGATGTCCACATATGCCATTCCTTGAAAGGCTCTGAAAGTTCCTCCTCCAGAAATAGAGCAAAATCAGTGAAATGAATGAGGACAACTCATCACTGTTTCTTATTTTATAAAAGAGTCAAAGAGGTGAAGACGCCCACAAAAAGACCTTGGACTAATTCTCCTTGAGGTCTCTACTGTCCTTATTTTTTGTATTCTTCTTAAAGTTCAAGACTTAAAACAATAAAAGGAGCATCATGTCTCATTTCATAAACATTCTCTCCAGAATCAATTACATATCATTCAGAAAAGGCACTGACACACTTTAGAGACCAATAGACTAGCATTTGAATCCCTCTTTTAGCTAGTTCCTAGCTTTCTGATCTTGGGCAAATTACTTAAGTTTTCTGAGCTTCAAGTTCTCTCACTTTAAAATAAATTCAATTTTACCTACCTCCCAAAGCTATGATGATGATAAAATGAGATCATAGATTTAATGCATTAGACATATAACACCAAAAAAGATTACTTTCTACATTTAGAAAATGCCTCATCTCTTCAACTTAAAAGCATTATTCTCCTTTTCCATTGTTCTCCTAACCTGAAGAATATTGGTTTGATGTAATTTGGCTTACCCAGTTTATAACATGAAACCATGTGACTAGGACCTGCCTGTAAGGAGTCATGAATCTCCAGCTATTCTGTCTATAATGATGACTAAGTCTCTATGACTTGATTCCCAAATTTCAAACTTATATTACTGAAGACTAATCCATTACTCTAATTTAAAAATAAATAAAGCCATCTATGACCGAAGAGAACTGATAGAAGCCATTCTTTTTTTTTATGAATTTTATTTTTATTTATAATTTTTTTTATTTTTTATAAACATATAATGTATTATTAGCCCCAGGGGTACAGGTCTGTGAATCGCCACACTTCACAGGTTTACACACTTCACAGCACTAACCATAGCACATACCCTCCCAATGTCCATAATCCCACCACCGTCTTCCTATCCCCCCACCCCCAACAACCCTCAGTTTGTTTTTGTGAGATTAAGTCTCTTATGTTTTGTCTCCCTCCCAATCCCATCTTGTTTCATTTATTCTTTTCCTACCCCCCAAAACCCCCACATTGCATCTCCACTTCCTCATATCAGGGAGATCATATGATAGCTGTCTTTCTCTGACTGAATAAGCCATTCTTATCAGGATTTGAGGTATAATTAATGTTATCTATGGTATATGCTAATAGCTGAGTGATTGATACTGTACATCTTTGTCAAATATGATTCTATATGGACAAATCACAATTCGTGGAATGGTTTCATGTCCTTCTGTAGCCATGTGCAGACCAACTTGTAAATATCATCTTTCTTAAGTTCTTTTCTTGTCCCTAATCAAAGTTAGACAAAGGTTTCACTCTAACAAGAAAATATTTATAGTCATCAGTTTTATGTTAAAAAAATTATATCAGACCAAAAGAGGACTAATTTATGATAAAATCATTGGAAATAAGACATGAATTGCTCATAATTTTAAAATACAGGCCCATCTTAATTCACTTCTGTATCTTCTGTATTTTGCCACAGGAATACTCAATTATCATTAAGTAGCACAAATTTCTCACTGTTTAAGCTGCAATTTGCTATAAGCAGGCACTCCCATGGCTTCCCTTCCTGGCTGGATGCCTTCAGGAAGGAAAAAAACTCCTAACATTGCCCTCATCTTTTAAACCAAAAGACAAATGCTGGAGGAGAAAAAAGACATCAGTGCAGATAAAAAGAAAAGTTTCTCTTTTATTTTGAGAACTCTTAAATTCACAGTCCCTCTCTCCATATGTAGTTAGTAATTATTCTTAACTGCAGATTTCCATAAGTACAGAATGGTCAGTCCATATTTCCTGATACCTTACTTTTGTTGTTAAAAAGGTTGAACATGGGTACAACTTCTCCTTGGAAAGAAAAAAGCAAGCACACAATTATCTATAGAAGAGCACGTTACCATAGCGACGAAGCAAGGATAAAATGATCTTTCAAACTTTTTCAGCACCATGTGTCAAAGGAAAGTTTGAACTCTTTCATCCTTCTTCCTGGGATGGAAAGGCACACTTGTTTTCATCCAAAAGGAGCACCTGCTTCTGTATACCCTTTCCAAGTGACTTTAGCTGCTGAAATCAAGCTACATAGAGTAAGGACTAAAATGTATGGAATATTCTGGGTACCACAAGTATCAAGCTCACCTCTTAAGCAGCCTATCCTGACCAAGCCTCAACCAGACTAACTTTCCTGTCCTCATAGGCCTCAAAATCCTGTCATGATACACCGCAATTATAAACCAAAATTGGAACTGAACATTCAGTATTTTATGAATTTTTCCAGAGCATGGAACACATATTTATGAAACTAGAATAAGCATGATATTAAACATTAAAAAATAACTCAAGGAAAAAAAAACTCTTCCGCAATAAATACACATATAACAGACTAGCTAACGTGCTGGCAAATTAATCATGACAGGTTAAAAAAATAACACAATCCAGGAAAATCAATACTTGGCTAATATGATTTAGTGGAGATCACAAATATGGCTCAAGTGAGAAATAATTGGAAATTTGGGCTTACAGTCTATAATTATTCAAATTGAAAAACAAATAATCTCCATAGGTCATGAAAAATTATCTTAAAATTTAGAACCATGTCTATATACAAAAGTCACTCTTTGAAACCTGGAAGAGGAGAGCTACTTCCTAAACATAGTGTTAAGTAGAACTTTGTGCCATTTCATAGCTATTGTTGAAGCCCAAACATAGAAATAAAGAATGTAGTGTGCACACATTCTCAAGAGGGGTGCCAGGATATCCCCCCCTCCTACACACTCTCCAAACACAAGCCAGAGAAGTGTTAGGAGAGCTTCAGAAAGAATTTATCAGAAGAAAAGATTAACCTTTCATACTAAGATGGTTGCTTTCTGAACTTCCCCTTCCCTCAGTAATTTTGTTAAAGACTCAGATGAAGAATTGAGCAAAATGCAGACCTCTGCCTTATGCTCCTCAAAAAAGAGCCAGAATGTGAATATTTGCCTCATCGAGATTTAAAAACCAGATCATAATTGAACCAAGCAAGGGAGAACTCTCTTGTCCTTAACTTTGTCCTCTTCCCCTATCTCCAACAGACATCAAGATGGGGAGAAAAGGTAGAAGAATAAGGAATTAGTGAAGAAATGGCCACATCGAAGTTCTTTGGTTTTTGTTGTTGTTGTTGTTGTTGTTGTTTTAACCTAGACTTATTATTATTTTGGTCTTTGGGAACTCCCACTCCTATCCAGATGGATTTCAAAATTGGGTATCTCTTACATTGCAAGAGGATGCTCTTCTGCAGGGTCTGACGCAGCAGATCTAGAGTGGGAATCAGAAAACTGAACTTTTAATCCCACTCTACTACCAAAGTATGAGAAATGATATACTGGGACAGAGAAAGAATAATGAGTTACAAAATATGATCAGTTATTTCGGAGTAACAAGTGGGGAAATGCAGGCTGAAGGATGTAACAACAACCACCCATAAAGAATATCAAAACCCAGGGCACCTGGGTGGCTCAGTAGATTAAAGCCTCTGTCTTCAGCTCAGGGTCCTGGGATAGAGCCCCACATTGGTCTCTCTGCTCAGCAGGGAGCCTGCTTCCTCCTCTCTCTGTCTCTGCCTGTCTCTCTGCCTACTTGTGATCTCTGTCTGTCAAATAAATAAAATCTTTAAAAAAAAAAAAAAAAGAATATCAAAACCCGAATACTTTGGTCAGGAGCCCAGCGTACTCCCCCAAGTCCAGTGCCTACCAGTAGTGGGAAAAAAAAAACAAAAACACAAAACTATCAGTCACACAAATTCTGCCACTGTATTAGATAACCCTGTGAACAGCAAGTTATATTAGAATTGTTCTTGGAAACAAAAGCTATGGGCATCATCTCAAATCAAAATCAGCTTGGAAATCTCACCCGTAGCCAAATTTTAAAACAAATTCTGATAAGGAATCCTTATATTCTTATCCACCCAACCCAATTTTGAGCCTGTTCCAGGTCACATATCCAGAGATGATTAAATAGCAAGAACGGGTTGAAAGATGTTTGCACTTGTAAAGTTACTTGTGAAGTACATGAATTCCTGGGTAAAACCCTGGATTTACTGCTTTAATTCTGAAAGAAGTTCAACCTGGTAAAAATGTCTAAAATTTCAGCTAGCAGAACAAAAGGCAAAGAACCAATTTCCCTTTTACCCATGAATTTTCTGCATTTTCATCCAAAAATATTATCACCCTTCCATCACCACTTTCCGACCAGGCTGTCCTTGTGTAGGTGGCTCCATATGCCCTACATTTCTAAAAAGCTATGGTCTTCAGATTGTTTATTACAAATTGAAAATAAAAGTGGGGATAAAATTAAAACCCTTTCTCATATTCTATTCTATTATCCATCTTTTGAAAATGGGGGAAGAGTGGTTTAAAAGAATAAATCCATCTTCATCTTCCCATTAAGGAAATATAATGGGGTGTGCTATTTGAGACCACAATTTCTGATAGTTCTTTTCCAAGGAAGTCTTTTGTCCTGAACATCTTAATGAATTTTATGATGAGGAGCAGAGAAAAGGTACATTGCTTTACAGAGAGGACTAAGAAGAGTTTGGAGTTACCAGTGTTCTCCAGGGACAGGAGGAGCTGGAGGGGAAAGATGGAAAGTGTGAAAGGAGAAGCAATCAAGATGGTATGTGGCCAGAATCTTTAATAGAGGAGCCCACTGATGAAGAATCTCAGATTTAAAAGGATCAAGAAAGAGAAAGATTTTCCAATATAATTTAAAATTATGTTGCCTGATGAATTTATCCATATCCCTTCCCAACGTTACCAGTATAATTTTACTTACACCTGCCCTATGAGAATAGGGTTTTATGGAAATCAGTTAAGGGCTCAATATTCATCTTTAGGACTCCACATAATAGCTTAAAGGCAGCAAACAAGGGATTCAATCCCTGAATTCAATAAATTCTGAGGAAATAAGAACTTGAAGTCAGACATGAGCACAAAAATAGAACCCCACCTCCGCTCCAAGAAAATCTTTGGAAAAACCACACTGTGCAGAATCAGACACCCTAAGCGATCTTATCTACATTTTAGCAAAAGGAAGACTCATGCTAACATCTCAGTTTCAAAGAAACAAAATTGTGATAAATAGAAAGAAAAAAGATAATTACTCAGCCAGAAGGCCACACCCAGAGAAACAACTACACACATTTGTGTATCCATCCTTTGAGTGGTATTTTTTCCTTTTCTCTGTATCTCTACACACACACACACTTTAAATAAACTCATAAATTTTGTGATTATAAATATTGTAATTCCCAGTCCCCACATCAGCCTTTACCACTTTTTCTCCAAATGCCACATACTTTTACCAAAAAAAAAAAAATCACTACTATGTCCAAAACTAACTAACATTGTCAAATCACAATCTGGGAAACACAGTGACTTGGAATCTTATGGAGCTGGATTTAATCTAATTATTTAGTTCTCAACACAGGATACATACTGAGTTTGCTTTGTGAATCAAGGATTACCTAAAAGGGATGGAATGATGCTTTCTTCCTTCACCAACTTCCTTAACACTGAAAATGAAGAGCCCAGAACAATCAAAGATCTAGGAAGCCAACCGTCTAATACCTTGACTTCCATTTTTTTTTAACATACCTCCCTTTCTTTACTGAGGTATAATTGATAAATAAAACTATATTTAAAGTATGTAGCTATATATATACTTACTTTTGGTGGGTGTGGTGAGATTGCTTGAGATATCTTAGCAAATTTCAATCACACAATACAGTGTTATCAACTACAATCGCCATGCTATACATTAGATCCTCAGAATTTGTTCATCTTATAACTGAAAGTTTGTATCCTTTTACCAACCTCTCCCTATTTATCCCATCCTCCAGCTCCTAGCAACTACAACTTTACTGTTTTTAGAGTTCAATTTTCTCCTAAGATTCCACATATAAATGATAACCTGTACTATTCAGCTTTTCATGCATAATTTATTTCACTTAGCATAATGCTCTCAAGGACTATCCATATTGTCTCAAATGGCAAGATGTCCTTTTGCTCATGGCTGAATAACAGTTAATAGACATATTATATATATACATATACACACACATATCTATGTATACATATATACCACATTTTTATCCATGTATGGATATTTGGGTTGTTTATACATCATGGCTATTGTGTTTAATTCTGCAATAAACATGAGTGTACAGATTATCTTTTTAATATGTTTTCATTTCCTTTGGATATGTATACAGAAGTAGGATTACTAAATTATGATGGTCCTAATTTCTTAAAAAGCCTTTATACTTCTTTCCATAGAAGCTGTACCTGTTTACATTCCCACCAACAGTGCACAAGAAATCCCTTTTCTCCACATCCTTATCACCACTTTTATCTTTTTTTTTTTTAATAGTAGACATCTTGGCAGGTATGAGGCAATATCTCATTGTAGTTTTGATTTGCATTTCCTTGATGATCAGGGATGTTCAACACCTTTTAATGTACCCATTGACCTTATGTAGGTCTTTCTTAATTTGAATTCCAGTTAATTAACATACAGTGTGGTATTAGTTTCAGGTATATGATACAGTGATTCCACATTTCTATAAATCACCCGGCTCATTGCAAGTACTCCTTAATCCCCAACATCTATTTAGGTCTTTTGGGAAAAAAAATGTCTATTCAGATCCTTGACCCATTGTTTAAAATTGGATTTTGTTGTTGTTACCTTGCTGTTGAGTTGTATGCATTTTGTTTTTTTATCTCTACCAATTTTATTTTATTTTTTAAAAAATTTTAAATTAAATTTTAAATTTTTATTAATTTATAAATTTTGTCTTATAAATTTATAATGAATTTATTAATTTATTATTTTTAAATTAAATTATTTATTTTTTATTTTTTATAAACATAAAATATATTTTTATCCCCAGGGGTACAGGTCTGTGAATCACCAGGTTTACACACTTCACAGCACTGATCAAAGCACATGCCCTCCCCAATGTCCATAATCCCACCCCCTTCTCCCAACCTCCCTTCCCCCAGCAACCCTCAGTTTGTTTTGTGAGTTTAAGAGTCACTTATGGTTTGTCTCTCTCCCAATCCCATCTTGTTTCATTGATTCTTCTCCTACCCACTTAAGCCCCCATGTTGCATCACCACTTGCTCATATCAGGGAGATCATATGATAGTTGTCTTTCTCTGCTTGACTTATTTCGCTAAGCATGATACGCTCTAGTTCCATCCACATTGTCGCAAATGGCAAGATTTCATTTCTTTTGATGGCTGCATAGTATTCCATTGTATATATATACCACTTCTTCTTGATCAATTCATCTGTTGATGGACATCTAAGCTCTTTCCATACTTTGGCTATTGTGGACATTGCTGCTATAAACATTCGGGTGCACGTTCCCCTTTGGATGACTACATTTGTTCTTTAGGGAAAACACCCAGTAGCGCAATTGCTGGGTCATAGGGCAGTTCTACTTTCAACATCTTGAGGAACCTCCGTGTTGTTTTCCAAAGTGGCTGCACCAGCTTGCATTCCCACCAACAGTGTAGGAGGTTCTCCTTTCTCCACATCCTCACCAGCATCTGTCATTTCCTGACTTGTTGATTTTAGCCATTCTGACTGCTGTGAGGTGATATCTCATTGTGGTTTTGATTTGTATTCCCCTGATGCCAAGTGATATGGAGCACTTTTTCATGTGTCTGTTGGCCTCTGGATGTCTTCTTTGCACAAATGTCTGTTCATGTCCTCTGCCCATTTCTTGATTGGATTATTTGTTCTTTGGGTGTTGAGTTTGCTAAGTTCTTTATAGATTCTGGACACTAGTCCTTCATCTGATATGTTGTTTGCAAATATCTTCTCCCATTCTGTCAGCTGTCTTTTGGTTTTGTTAACTGTTTTCCGTGCTGTGCAAAAGCTTTTGATCTTGATGAAATCCCAATAGTTCATTTTTCCCCTTGCATCCCTTGCCTTTGGCAATGTTCCTAGGAAGATGTTGCTGCAGCTGAGGTCGAAGAGGTTGCTGCCTGTGTTCTCCTCAAGGATTTTGATGGATTCCTTTCTCACATTGAGGTCCTTCTAT
>NC_081569.1:96328298-96385662 GCF_022355385.1 Mustela nigripes
GTTGCTGCAGCTGAGGTCGAAGAGGTTGCTGCCTGTGTTCTCCTCAAGGATTTTGATGGATTCCTTTCTCACATTGAGGTCCTTCATCCATTTTGAGTCTATTTTTGTGTGTGGTGTAAGGAAATGGTCCAATTTCATTTTTCTGCATGTGGCTGTCTAATTTTCCCAACACCATTTTTTGGTGTCTTTTTTCCATTGGACATTCTTTCCTGCTTTGTCAAAGATTAGTTGACCATAGAGTAGAAGGTCTATTTCTGGGATTTCTACTCTGTTCCATTGATCTATGTGTCTGTTTTTGGGCTAGTACCATGCTGTCTTGATGATGACAGCTTTGTAATAGAGCTTGAAGTCCAGAATTGTGATGCCACCAACTTTGGCTTTCTTTTTCAATATTCCTCTGGCTATTCCAGGTCTTTTCTGGTTCCATATAAATTTTAGAATTATTTGTTCCATTTCTTTGAGAAAGATGGATGGTACTTTGATAGGAATTGCATTAAATGTGTGGATTGCTTTATGTAGCATAGACATTTTCACAATATTTATTCTTCCAATCCAGGAGCATGGAACATTTTTCCATTTCTTTGTGTCTTCCTCAATTTCTTTCATGAGTACTTTATAGTTTTCTGAGAATAGATTCTGTGCTTCTTTGGTTAGGATTATTCCTAGGTATCTTATGGTTTTGGGTGCAATTGTAAATGGGATTGACTCCTTAATTTCTCTTTCTTCTACCTTGTTGATGGTGTAGAGAAATGCAACTGATTTCTGTGCACTGGTTTTTATATCCTGACACTTTATTGCTGTACAAGTTCTAGCAGTTTTGAAGTGGAGTCTTTTGGGTTTTTCCACATATAGTATCATATCATCTGTGAAGAGTGATAATTTGACTTCTTCTTTGCCGATTTGGATGCCTTTAATTTCCTTTTGTTGTCTGATTGCTGACGGAGGCTAGGACTTCTAGTACTATGTTGAAAGCAGTGGTGATAATGGACATCCCTGCCATGTTCCTGAACTTAATGGAAAAGTTTTCAGTTTTTCTCCATTGAGAATGATATTTGCGGTGGGTTTTTCATAAATGGCTTTGATGATATTGAGGTATGTGACCTCTATCCCTACACTTTAAAGAGTTTTGATCAGGAAGGGATGCTGTACTTTGTCAAATGCTTTTTCGGCATCTATTGAGAGTATCATATGGTTCTTGTTTTTTATTGATGTGTTGTACCACATTGATTTGCGGATGTTGAACCAACCTTGCATCCCTGGAATAAATCCCACTTGGTCATGGTGAATAATCCTTTTAAAGTACTGTTGAATCCTATTAGCTAGTGTTTTGGTGAGAATTTTCGCATCTGTGTTCATCAAGGATATTGTTCTATAGCTCTCTTTTTGATGGGATCCTAGTGGGTTTTGAGATCAAGATGATGCTGGCCTCATAAAATGAGTTTGGAAGCTTTCCTTCCATTTCTATTTTTTGGAACAGTTTCAGGAGAATAGGAATTAGTTCTTCTTTAAATGTTTGGTAGAATTCCCCCGGGAAGCCATCTGGCCCTGGGATTTTGTTTGTTTGGAGATTTTTAATGACTGTTTCAATCTCCTCACTGGTTATGGGTCTGTTCAGGCTTTCTATTTCCTCCTGGTTCAGTTGTGGTATTTTATATGTTTCTAGGAATGCATCCATTTCTTCCATTGTCAAATTTGTGGGCATAGAGTTGCTCATGTATGTTCTTATAATTGTTTGTATTTCTTTGGTGTTAGTTGTGACCTCCCCTCTTTCATTCATGATTTTAATTATTTGGTCCTTTCTCTTTTCTTTTTGATAAGTTGGGCCAGGGGTTTTTCAATTTTATTACTTCTTTCAAAGAACTAGCTCCAAGTTTCATTGATTTGTTCTATTGGTTTTTTTGGTTTCTATTTCATTGATTTTTGCTCTGATCTTTATGATTTCTCTTCTCCTGCTGGGTTTAGGGTTTCTTTCTTGTTCTTTCTCCAGCTCCTTTAGGTGGAGGGTTAGGTTGTGTACCTGAGACCTTTCTTGTTTCTTGAGAAAGGCTTGTACCGCTATATATTTTCCCCTCAGGACTGCCTTTGTTGTGTCCCACAAATTTTGAACTGTTGTGTTTTCATTATCATTTTTTTCCATAATTTTTTTCAATTCTTCTTTAATTTCCTGGTTGACCCATTCATTCTTTAGAAGGATGCTGTTTAGTCTCCATGTATTGGGGTTCTTTCCAAACTTCCTCTTGTGGTTGAGTTCTAGCTTCAGAGCATTGTGGTCTGAAAATATGTAGGGAATTATCCCAATCTTTTGATACCGGTTGAGACCTGATTTAGGTCCAAGGATGTGATCTATTCTGGAGAATGTTCCATGTGCACTAGAGAAGAATGTGTATTATGTTACTTTGAGATGAAATGTTCTGAATATATCTGTGATGTCCATCTGGTCCAGTGTGTCATTTAAGGCCTTTATTTCCTTGTTGATCTTTTGCTTGGATGATCTGTCCATTTCAGTGAGGGGAGTGTTAAAGTCCCCTACTATTATTGTGTTATTGTTGATGTGTTTCTTTGATTTTGTTATTAATTGGTTTATGTAGTTGGCTGCTCCCACGTTCAGGGCATAGACATTTAAAATTGTTAGATCTCTTGTTGGACAGACCCTTTGAGTATGATATAGTGTCCTTCCTCATCTCTTATTATAGTCTTTGGCTTAAAATCTAATTGATCTGATATAAGGATTGCCACTCCTGCTTTCTTCTGATGTCCATTAGCGTGGTAAATTCTTTTCCACCCCCTCACTTTAAATCTGGAGGTGTCTTCGGGCTTAAAATGAGTTTCTTGGAGGCAACATATAGATGGGTTTTGTTTTTTTATCCATTCTGATACCTGTGTTTTTTGATTGGGGCATTTAGCCCATTAACATTCAGGGTAACTATTGAGAGACATGAATTTAGTGCCATTGCATTGCCTGTAAGGTGACTGTTACTGTATATGGTCTCTGTTCCTTTCTGATCTACCACTTGTAGGCTCTCTCTTTGCTTAGAGGACCCCTTTCAATATTTCCTGTAGAGCTGGTTTGGCGTTTGCAAATTCTTTCAGTTTTTGTTTGTCCTGGAAGCTTTTAATCTCTCCTTCTATTTTCAATGATAGCCTAGCTGGATATAGTATTCTTGGCTGCATGGTTTTCTCGTTTAGTGCTCTGAAAATATCATGCCAGCTCTTTCTTGCCTGCCAGGTCTCTGTGGATAAGTCTGCTGCCAATCTAATATTTTTACCATTGTATGTTACAGACTTCTTTTCCCGGGCTGCTTTCAGAATTTTCTCTTTGTCACTAAGACTTGTAAATTTTACTATTAGGTGATGGGGTGTGGGCCTATTCTTATTGATTTTGAGGGGCGTTCTCTGAACCACCTGAATTTTGATGCTCGTTCCCTTTGCCATATTGGGGAAATTCTCCCCAATAATTCTCTCCAGTATACCTTCTGCTCCCCTCTCTTTCTTCTTCTTCTGGAATCCCAATTATTCTAATGTTGTTTCGTCTTATGGTGTCACTTATCTCTCGAATTCTCCCCTCGTGGTCCAGTAGCTGTTTGTCCCTCTTTTTCTCAGCTTCTTTATTCTCTGTCATTTGGTCTTCTATATCACTAATTCTTTCTTATGCCTCATTTATCCTAGCAGTGAGAGCCGCCATTTCTGATTGCACCTCATTAATAGCGTTTTTTATTTCAACTTGGTTAGATTTTAGTTCTTTTATTTCTCCAGAAAGGGCTTTTATATCTCCTAAGAGGGTTTCTCTAATATCTCCCATGCCTTTTTTGAGCCTGGCTAGAACCTTGAGAATTGTTATTCTGAGCTCTAGATTTGACATATTACCAATGTCTGTATTGATTAGGTCTCTAGCCTTCGGTACTGCCTCTTGTTCTTTTTTTTTTTTTTGTGGTGAATTTTTCCACCTTGTCATTTTGTTCAGATAAGAGTCTATGTAGGAGCAAGTAAAATACTAAAAGGGTGGCAACAACCCCAGGAAGATATGCTTTAACCAAATCAGAGGAGATCCCAAATCGTGAGGAGGGAGAAAGGGGATAAAAAGAGGTTCAGAAACAAAGAAAGAAAGAAGAAAGAAAGAAAAGATTAAAAAAAGAAAACGAATAAAGAAAAGTATAAAAAAGAATATATATATATTAGATGAACTAGTTAAAAACGTTAAAAAAGAAAAGGGTAAAAGTCAAAAAAATTTTAGCAGAAATAGAGAAAAAAATTAAAAAGAAAAAAATTAAATTAACTGCAAGACTAAAGAATCATAGGGAGAAAGCCATGAGTTCCGTGCTTTGCTTTCTCCTCCTCTGGAATTCTGCTGCTCTCCTTGGTATTGAAACCGCACTCCTTGGTAGGTGAACTTGGTCTTGGCTGGATTTCTTGTTGATCTTCTGGGGGAGGGGCCTGGTGTAGTGATTCTCAAGTGTCTTTGCCCCAGGCGGAATTACACTGCCCTTACCAGGGGCCGGGCTGAGTAATCCGCTCGGGTTTGCTTTCAGGAGCTTTTGTTCCCTGAGCGCTTTCCGTAGTAGAGTTCTGGAGGACGGGAATACAAATGGCGGCCTCCTGGTCTCTGGCCCGTAGGAGCCGAGAGCCCGGGGGCCCCACTCCTCAGTGCGCCCTCAGAGAACAGTGTCCAGTAACTCCCGTCTGCCTGACCTCCGGCCGCGCTCCGAGCTCACCGAGCCTGAGACTGGTTCAAGGCAACCCCGAGCTGTGAGCTTACTGTTGGCTCTGTCTCTGTAGCCGGCTTTACCGTTCCAGTACCCGCAAGCTCTGCGACACTCAGACACCCCTGATCCTTCTGTGACCCTGCGGGACCTGAGGCCACGCTGACCCCGCGTGGGCTTTGCCCCGGTTTAGCCTCTGGAGCGATGTCCCTCACCAGAACAGACTTTTAAAAGTCCTGATTTTGTGCTCTGTTGCTCCGCCACTTGCCAGGAGCCGGCCCCTCCCCCCGGGGTCTATCTTCCCGTCGCTTTGGATTCACTTCTCTGCCAGTCCTACCTTTCAGAAAGTGGTTGTTTTTCTGTTTCTAGAATTGCTGTTCTTCTTCTCTTCAATCTGCCGATGGATTTGTAGGTGCTTGCAATCTTTAGATAAGCTATCTAGCTGATCTCCTGCTAGCTGAAGTAGTCTCAGCCTGCTACTTCTCCACCATCTTGACTCCTCTGAGTTGTATGCATTTCTTATGTGTTTTGGATATTTATCCTTGTCACTTAAGTGGTTTCCAAATATCCCATTATATAGGTTGTCTTTTCATTTTGTTGGTTTCTTTTGCCATGTAGAACTTCCTAGTTTGATGTAGTCCCAGTTACCTTTTTTCTTTCTGTTTTTTTTTTTTTTTTTTGCTTATGTTTTTGTTTTTGTGGTCCTATCCAAAACATCATTGCCAAGACCCACGTCAAACAGTTTTTCCTCTATTTTCTTCTTAGAAGTTTTATAGTCTCAGGTCTCACTTTCAAGTCATTAATCTACTTTGTGTTGTTTGCTTTGTATGTGGTAGAAGATAGGGGTCCAATTTTATTTTTTTATGTGGCTATCCAGTTTTCCCAAAACCATTTATTGAAGAGACTACTCTTTCTCCATTAGGCCTTCTTGGTATCTTTCACAAAAATTAAACAAAAATACTTGGTCTCTTTATTCTATTGATCTACCTGTTTTTATACCAATATTGTATGGTTTGACCCTGTCATTTTGAACCAGCACTTGATTATTTTCTCACTTCCTAGCATGGTCTCCTGAGGACACTCTTGACTTCTGCCCCAAGCTTCTTAAGGATATATGTTCTCAGAGACAACCCTCTCCTTAAGAGGAATATGGGTATCAAACTGGTATATTGGTATAAGGACAATAAATTTCCCATTATATTACCAAAACCTAAGAGTAAGAACTTCCTTCTAAGAAAATAAGGGAGAAGAATTCTGAGATGTAAAGATGATAAAATGTCCTCTGTAGTGTGTTCTTCTAAATACTCTACTGGGCAAAGGGGAGTATATAATGAAGTCTCTTGACTTTTCAAGTGGAAGGTTCAACCAGTATTTGAAAATGTGTCTAGCCTATTAATTTTGAGTAGCATAAATATCTAAATACTTTTTAAAACAAGTACTCTACAAAGATTTATAGCTTGCCTTTTTGGACAAGAAAAAAGAGAACCAGAAATCACAAAGTTTCACTGACTATATATTGAGCAGCTTCTATAAGATTGTCTAAGAAATTATAATAGGCAGAGAAACACACCTTTCTTCTGATTCAGAATTTTGTTTCCTAAAGGGACATAATAGAAATACTGTTAAATTAATTTGTACTTATGGGGTGCCTGGGTGGCTCAGTCATTAGGCATCTCCCTTCAGCTCAGGTCATGATCCCAGGGTCCTGGGATTAAGCCCTGCATCAGGCTCCCAGCTCCGTGGGGAGACTGCTTCTCCTTCTCCCACACCCCCTGCTTGTGTTCCCTCTTTCTCTGTGTCTCTGTCAAATAAATAAAATATCAAAAAAATTAATTTGTTAATTTGAAGTCAAAATCATACATAAATAAAAATAGTAAGTAAGAAAAAGCAAGTGGATGTTAAGGGAGCAAGTAAAGGTCAATAACAATCACAATCAGGTAACTGAACTAAATAACACTACCAAACCAAACCCTTCATCATCCAATTCCCATTTCCCTAAGAGGAGCAAGTAATACAAGATTTTATTAACCATGAATCAAATACAGAGTGTCATACTTGAGGGTTATCCTGAACTCATCCCTTGTTCTTCCTTTTCTCTTCACTCATATGGGTTTAAGTGGATTCAAAGACCAAGTACAAAAATAAGCTACAAAATCAGCTCTCTGCATTAATATGGAGAATCAGAAGCTAAACATCTCATTGCAGCTTTGTGAAATATCTTAATGCAAATTACACCTCAAGGACATAAGTTTAACTGAAACAAAAGTTCATCCACTATATTTGCACTATGTGCTTGTATTAGATTTTTAAATTTTTAATTTTTTTATTTTTTATAAACATATAATATATTTTTATCCCCAGGGGTATTAGATTTTTTAAAGATATTTCTTCCAGAGGCAGAAGGCTTTCAAATAAGAATAAACTGATATCACAGTTTTTGTTTTTAACACTCACATACATTTCACAGCATTTTCTTCTCTAAGTTGTTTTGTTAATTACACACACTTAGTCATTATGATTATAAAATCATAATTATATCTAAGTGATTTGACAGTGGCATATCCCCATTATGAGAGTGTGAATTCTGAGCTTGTTTTCTGAACTATTAACCATCATTAGATAGGAAAAACTTCAGTCAATTTTCACTATGTTATCCAATGTGTCACTCAAGGATTTAACAATTGCTTAGAAATGTGCTTAGATCATAATCTCAACACCAATTTCTTCATGAAATTTCATTATATCAAAACAAATAGAAGCACAAGTATTTTATGTGCAGGCTTCTAAGTACTTAAGGTTTTGATGCTACAATTAAAGTCTCTTTCATCACATATTTAACACACAATTTGTGTTCATGAAAAAGTTAAGGTCTTGCAAAGAATTGCTGGTTTATTCACTAAGAAAAAGAAATGTTCCAAGTAACCTGGAAAATTTGATTATTTTGTTCATATCTTGGTAATTGCCAAAGCCAGAAAAAGAGATAAGACTTTAGTAAACTTTAGTCTATTTATATGTGCAGGTTTGATGAAACTATCAAAAAGTTTACATCATATACACTTCTAGATTCTTTAAGATATATACAAAAATTTACCAAAAAAATTAAGTATGGCAACTAGCACTGTAAGAGAGACCGTGCTTTTCTAACAGACTGTACTGTGATATTAATTTAGAAAGGCAAGTAAAAGACTAGTAGAGAGCACAACGTGAGCTCTTGACAATTTTTGATAGAAGAATTCCTCAGGTCAATGCTAAAGTGTAATAACGCTTTGTTCAAATGAAACCTCTTATAGATGTTGCACATTTCAAGGATTTAGAAGGTAAGTTGGATGGTTAAATAAATGGTGGCCACAATAATGCACTTGGCATTTCTCCTCCCTACTTTCTTTTCTGAATTCAGCCCAAGGTTTCCAAGACCATATTTAGAAAACTTCTAGTGAAGAGTACTTAGTATTTTAAATCAGTGTTGAGGTGAGGGTGTCATAGTCTTTCAATAGCACACTTGTTAACCAAAAAAAAGGAACATGTTTCTTCTGCTGAAAACACAGCAGGAATCTCAGGAATTGAACATGAGGTGCCATTTCTTCATTGTCTAAGTGGATAATAGTGCCATCCCAAGACTGTGCTGTAGTATTTTACATTATCTCCAGTGAAGCTCTGAATTGTTGGGTTGGCAATAGAGAGCAACTAAGAAATTATCTGTTGCTCACCCCCCCACCCCGAGAGCATGTAAAAACAAAAGCAGCTCACCAGTTTATTTATCGGGAATAGCTTCATTTTTATTTTTTTCTATGTTTAATGTCACACTTAGAAAAAATTGAATCAGTACATTTTCATTATTCTTAAAAGTAAGTTGGTTGTAAATTCAATAAAACCACTTTATTGCTCTCTGACACTGCATGTAAAGTCAGTAGGAAGAAGGAACACAATGCTACTGCTCATTATGGGATATGTAATAAAAAGAATCCTAAATCCAATCTAAGCCTGAGAAATTTGTGGACTCAAATAAAGTTCCTTTAGTGGGCAAAAACAAAATCAATCAAACTACTTGTTTTCTGAGTGGACCAGATGTTTGTATGATAGTCCTAGAAATAGATCTCCTCCTGCCGGCATACAAAGGTGTCAACACCTTCCTCAAACAGAGTAAGCTAGCAAATACAAGAATTCACCTAACTTATAGGACATAGCCAAAGAACCATAGCTAGTAGGAAAAATAATGAATTGTCATTCATTTAATATGTGTTGACACCCTAATATAGTGTTAGACATTATTCTAGACATGTGGGACCCAGCAACGACCCAGACAGAAATTTTTTCCCCAGTAGAGCTTATATTCTTTCTGAGATAAGAGAACAACGGACATAGAATAAAAAAAAATTCTATGATTTTTGATGTTAAAAAACCATGGGAACAAAAAACAAAGTAGTTTGTGAATTGAGAGTGTTGAGGGAGGTAAGATTTGCAATTTAAAGTAGGAGAGTCAAGGTAGTTCTCCCTGAGAAGATGGCATTGGGGAAAGACTTGGAAGGAGAATGGGAGTGAGCCAGACAAAAATCCAGGGGACGAACCCTCCAAGCAAAAGGAGCAAACAAGTGGTCCCTGGGTGGCTCAGTTGTTTAAGCATCTGCCTTCGGCTCAGGTAACGATCAAAGGGTCCTAGGGTCAAGCTCCATATTGGGCCCCCGCTCATCAGGGAACCTGCTTCTCCCTCTGCTTCTCCCCCCACCCACCAGCTTGTGCATTCTCTTCCTCAAATATTTTTTCTTAAGAAAAGAACAGCCAATGCAAAGACGCTAAGGTAAGAACCTCACTTGCCTGTTCATAGAGCAGCAAAGACACCCATATGCCAGGACAAATAGGAGTGACAGGAAGTAGTATGAAATAAGATCTGAGTGAGGTCTGGCTGTATATGAGGTGGCCTCCCAACCTGCTTTCCACTCCATGCTGAACCAAGTCTTGATCCACTGTTTCTCCACCTCACCCTTACCTGACACCAGTCAGGACACCCTCAGAGTATATAGCAGTTTTAAGACTACTTTATTTTGAAAACGCAAATTCTCACTTAACTTTATTTTGCTTTCTTTTAAAGTATTTCCTCTAGTACATAAGATATTTTGTAACCAGAAAATTTGGGGAACTCCAGTCTGCCATCTAGTCAAAAATATTAAGCTAAATCATATGAAATTGATTTTGTTTACAGGTTAAAAATCAAATATTGACACCTTCAAATGGTCTGACCAAATAGAAGCATTTTTTTTTTTTTTAAGATTTTGTTTATTTAGCAAAGAGAGACAGAGAAAGAGGGAAGACAGGCAGGGGGAGTAGGAAAGGGAGAAGCAGGCTTCCCACTGAGCAAGGAGCCCAGTGTGGCTGGATCCCAGGTCCCTGGAATCATGACCTGATGCTTAACTGACTGAGCCACCCAGGACCCCTAATAGAAGGATTTTTTAATAACTTCCATTACTTTAGTAACCAGAAACATATATGGCATATATTTCATAATAAACATGGCAAAGGCTGTTGGTTGCCTATGCAGTGGCCACTTCTTCCTTTTTTGGTAATAGAATCCTTATTTTTTTAAGATTTTTTAATTTTTATTTATTTGACAGAGATCACAAGTAGGTGGGGACCTGGGAACATAACCTGAGCGGAAGGCAGAGGCTTTAACCCACTGAGCTATCCAGGTGCCCCAGAATCCTAATTTTTTCTAGATAAAACTGAACTCAACATTACAAGAACCTATTTCTGCCCTCCTTGCCGCTAGGTGTGGTCTTTGACTAAGATCTAAGACATATAATTGGAAGTATTGTAACGGACTTCAGGAAAATTTCTTAAGGAGGAAACTACTTGACTGGAAGATTCATGGTTGTTGTTGTTTGGGGCTTTTTGTTGTTTGTTTTTTTGTGTTTTTTTTTTTTCTTTTGTCCTCTTCCCCTCCCTTTTCCTCCTTGCTTCTTCTAGAATGTTCCAGTAATGACAGGAGCCAAGGCTGCTATTTAAACCATGAGCAATCATTGAAGATAGAAGCCACAAGTAAAGATGACACAAGAAAAAGAAATAGAGTGCCTGTGTAGTTTCATCAGAGTTCCTGATGACCTGTGGAGTTCCACAAGTAGCCTTGGACTAACAATATCCAGATATCACCATGGAATAAATTAAAACCATTATGTTTAGGCCACTGGTATTTCTGGGTCTGTTTTGTTTTTTTTCTTCTTCAGTTATGTGAAACCAAATCTAATTTTGAAGAATAGAAATCACTTTTTAAAATTTATCTGTAAGTAGTGAAAAATAAATCACTTTGGATCCCTACCCCCGTTTGTTCTAACAATTAGTTATTTATATAAGAAAAAACCATATAGCCATCTGGAAATATATAAACCCAGTTAGGCTTTTAAAATTTTTGCTTTCCTTTGGAAAATATTTTTAAGTCATGGTATTTAAGTTTGTGATTTCATGGTTGGTCCTCCTCTTGATGTTAAAGGTGTGACATAAGTTAATATTTCAACTTACTCTACATGAAAATATGTAAGTTTTTTTCTGAAAAAAAAAAGTTTATTTGCTTTACAAAATTTAATTTTAATTAAGGTTATATAGCACTACAATTTAATAAATGTTTCTGAGTAACATGTGGCTACTAAGATTAGGAACATTACAAAAAATTCAAACATTTTTGAGAATTGTTTACTATAACATTCTAATTTTTAAACTATTCTTATGTATAAGCCACAGTGGAGAAATTTAATGTACATTTTAGTGCTCTAATGAATATTTTAAAAGACAGTAAAGGAGTAATAAAAATACAGATTTGAGAACATGTATCAACATTTATACCTCAATAAGCCAAAGAATAATTATAAAATTTGAAATAACTCTGAAATATTTAACATGCTTGCAAGTTTTAAGGTATAAGAGTAAAATGGCTCTCATGAATTAAAATAATGAGATTTAAAAACTCACATTAAGAGAGTCAATGTCTAACTATTTGAGTCAGTAGCTCTCAATTCCATTCTGGGAAATGATGCCATGTATTATCCTTTTCACAAGTCAGTAGTGAAATAAGAATAAAGACAATGGAGTGAGTTTTTACTAAAGCTGACCTAATTCCATTTTAAAGAATGTCCCTTCTTCTGAAAAAATGCCCTCTATTTCTATACTCTATTGATCACAGATGATATTTTGTTGTTGTTGCCTCTACTTTTGGTAAATTTAAAACAAATTTTGGAACCAGTTCTTAAATCAAAAAGTGAAAGAATCTATAATTTAAGCAATTTTCATTTTTATTTTTTTCATTTATTACTTACATTTTCCTTTTTTGTATTTTCCTTAAAGATTATATCACAACTATAACTTATATTTTCCTTATAATTATAACTGAATTTTTAAGGTAGTCATTACTTGGAAACTAACTCCAAAATAAATAGCATAGTCTTCATTAATTTCCTATAACAGCCATGTTTATTATTATTCATATGCATTATAAAGGAGAATCTATTGTCCATTAATGACCATATTTTTTTAACTGATCTAGTCAGAAATGCAAATTAGAAAGTCTCAACAAATGACATTTCTAAATATTTTTTGCACAAACAAATGTAAAAGTAAGGAAGAAACCTGACAATACCATTTCTCCTTACTAATGTATGTTACTCCTTGAAATATCAGACTACCAACTATAGATAAAACATGGATTTCCCTTTATCTACATAAATAGTAATTCACACAATAAATAGTAATTCACACAATAAGCACTTTATTACCACAGAGACCAGGTATAATAAGTGTGAGAACACATTTTCCTTGTCTACAGAGATGGAAAATTTGTTCTTTGTTCTGTAAAATGAGAAGCTTAAAGTAGAGCATCCAACAAAAAATATTATGAGCCACACAAGCATTCTTAAGTTTTCTAGTTGCCACAGTAAAAAAAATAAATAAATAAAAAAGAAGAAGAAGAAGAAAAAAGAAAGAATGTTATTAGAATTTCAATATTTATTTTTAATTTAACCTACCATATCCAAATCTTCTTTCAACATCTAATCCATATAAAAATTTTAACATTTTACCATTTTTTGATATCAAGTCCTCAAAATTCCACTGTACATTTAACACATCAAGTATATCTCAGTTCAGACCAGGCACATTTCAGTTGCTCTTCAGCCACATTTGGCTGGTAACTACCATATTGTACAGCATAGGCCTGAAGGTGTATTATTCTTAATCCTGACCCAACTAGGATACAGACCACAGGTTTGTGATTTCATAAATCTAAGATAATGTAAAATATAAAACTAAATTGGAACACAGTATTTCCACCCACGTGGGCTCTTCAGAAGCCTGCAAATCAGGATTAACCCAATGAAGAGGAATGATCCATTTCCTTCTCATTAAAGTAGAAACCAGTTTAAAAATAATGAAAACCCCATTTATTTATTATTCCTAACATAAATAGAGGGAGACAAACTGGATAAGACAAATAAATCCAGTGTGGATTTAAGGACTGGTAAGAATGAAGTTCTCATCTTGGTCTAATTCCAGCCAGCAAATGATCAGACGAAAGACACACATGAAATCAAGGGTATGGTGAGTGGGCAGACTCTAGCTCCTCAGAGAGACATACTCAAGTGGGAATTACACAGCCAAGCTTGATCATTCATATCATTTCACATGGACTGGGGCCACAGGAGTGAATAAGGACCAATCCTTTTACAACATAAGGAAATCCTTGATAATATATAGACATGTTTATTACTGTGTCTTTGGGGTGACTCAAGGCTCAGTGCTGTAGGCCTAACAATAACTCCCATAGGAGAGTTTGCTCTTAAACCAGCAACTCTAAAAAAACAAGACACGATTTCCTCAATGACTGCTTGTTAATTGGAATGGGAAAAGAAATAACAATGCCATGAAGAACCCAGACAAACTTGGGCAGATAATAAAATTAGCGTCCCCCATGAGGGGCAGGAGGACACCAGTGCCTCCAAATGTGATGCCCTGATAAAAACCCATCATCACTTCCATGGTATTCTGGGCAAGAATGCATAACTTCAGTCTAATCATGAGGAGACATTAGACAAACAAATTAAGGCACCAACTACAAAGTAGAGCATATTCTTCAACAAAGTCCATGTAATGAAAGACAAAAGGCAGCTGAGAAACTGCAAGGACACTGGATGCAGTGTGTGACTTTGGGTGGGATCTGGTACTGGAGGGAAAAGCTTTGACGAAGGACCTCAGGATAAATGACAGAATTGGAATGTGAATAGTAGATTAAAGTATTATATAACGTTGAACTTCTTGATCTTAAATAACTAGAAAAGTTGCATAAGAAAATATTCTTGTTTTTAGGAAATACCCACTGGAGCATTAAAAACAAGAAGTGTTGAGTACAGAGTAAGGTATAGGATTGTAGAATCACTATATAATACACCTGGAACTAATATAACACTGTACACTAATTATACTGGGACTTTTTTTTTTAATTTTATTTATTTATTTGACAGAGAGAAATCACAAGTAGATGGAGAGACAGGCAGAGAGAGAGAGAGGGAAGCAGGCTCTCTACCGAGCAGAGAGCCCGACGCGGGACCCGATCCCAGGACCCTGAGATCATGACCTGAGCCGAAGGCAGCGGCTTAAACCACTGAGCCACCCAGGCGCCCCGATACTGGGGCTTTTTTTTAAAGAATAAAGAAGTATGGTGTATGTGACATACTTTTCTGAAGAAAATATGCATGTGTATGTATGTAAACACATGGAGCGGAGGAGAAGAGAGAAAATAATAAATACAGCAAACTCTTCACACTTGGTGAGTTGGGTAAATGGCATTAGGAATTCTGTCAGCTCTGTTTCTCTGGTGAACCATAAGTAACAGAGCCCCCAGATTATCAGATGATTGCATGACCATACACCTACAGGCTATATATTCTACCATCTCTTACAGTGAAGTGTGGGGGTGTGATTAAACCTAAAAACAGTAAGATATGAAAGGAAGTGGTTGACATAACTTCCAGTCATTTCCTTAATTCTTTCTGCCTAGACTTCCTTTTCCTCCTTCCTACTGGCTGGGAAATGCCCCTGGAGGAGCTACCTCAAATTTTACCTCGGGATGGCGCAGCTACCTCTCCAGCCCTGGATCACCTAGCTCTGGGCTGTTAGTGAAACAGAAATAAACTACTTCTTTTTAGTCTCTTTGTTTTAATACCTTAGCCTACATTAGCCTTTGGATGTTTCATCCAGCTTTGGAGAAGCCTATTATAAAATAGTATTTGCCATCCTAAGAACAGCAATAGGAAAAAATGCCTATTTTGGAAGAATATGAACATTCTGCATACTCATTGCTTCTGTAAGAAAGAGAAGATGTAATCTTCCCCAAAAGCATTCCTGCTCACTAGTTTTTCATTCACAAGAAAGTAAATTTGCCTTGTTAAGCTGATGTTACATTTAAGCCAAAATACATGGGCATTACTTTGAATGCCTATCTGACTAAAGAACAAGGATGCTTAAAATGAGTGAACTTGTTAATAAATAACACAGAAAGTCAGAATACAAGAATTTCACTGTGTAATATAAATACAAAATTACAGCTACACTTCTCTTTCCCAAATATGATGGTATGCCACCTGAAGTTGTGATTTTGCATGTGGCAGATCATTAGGATATAGTTTAACTCTGTTCAACATATCACCCTAAAATAATGATAAGTGCAGTAAATAATGATGCATTTGAAGAATAAAAGTTAATTTTCTCCAGTAACTAAGTGAGAAGTAAGGTTATAATCAGCATTTTAAAGATATCATATCCTAAATTCCTGGAGATAAAAAAATTATTCTGAAAGTATCTCTATACCTCAATAGCACTTTCTTCAAGAAAAGTACTAGAAAATATTTTGACAAATTAATTTTTCATATTTTGCTCTTAATGTGTCACACAAATCTCCAGTCTTATTAACAAACATACTATGTTTTTCTTTGACAGTCCTGCATAAAACAAAGAAATCCAACAATACATTTAAGGCTATATAAACACTTGTGTGTGTGTGTGTGTGTGTGTGTGTGTGTGTATTCTGTCACAAGACAAAAGAGGCTGATGAGGTCTGAGGGTTTTGCCGCAGACAACCCAAGGATATATAGGAACACTCTGAAGGGAAGATGACAAGGTTATTTTTTACAGAAATGTCAATAGATTAAATTTGGAGTCACTCTGCCCTTAATAAAATAGTTGTCATAAACAAGGAGGTATGAGTTATCAGCTGTTCACATAAGCAGCTTTAGAGAATCATGGAAAAAAGATTAAATGGCTATAATTTATAATCCAAGCTCTCCATAATCCTAGGGCTTTTAGTACCAGACCTCCACAGAGCCTCTGGCTGGGCTTCACTGTTGACCTTCACCATAACACTGACTTTGTGTAGTCTTTGGTGCTCGCCTGTTATTCCGCAGAAGTGTAATATAATACACACTATTGAAAACACAAATTCATGGTATTTCCAACCCATTTTTATAAAGCTTTCACTTTAAGAATCAATAAAAAAAAAAGAAGAAATAGCATCTCATTGCCTACTTAACTCCGTAGGAACAGGAAAGACAAATTTATCATACTTAGATGTTGTATTTAATATTTTTCATATTCAGTACCCAATTTCTGTTGTGTATGTACACTGTATATAAGTATATACAAAAATGTAAGAACATTTATTTATATCAGTTTCTTTTTCCTGCCTACTCCATGATATAACAAACCAAGATCAATAATTAATTCAAAGGAAAACGCTAACGTATTTTACTATATTTAGAAAATGAATTGAGATAATTTTTAGATAATTCCTTAAATCAAATTACAAACTATGAGCTGTGTATCATAGGCATCTCTTCCAGAATATAGTGTATTATTTTATTCCTAAGAGTGAATCTTGGTACTTACTTTATGAAGTAGTTATATATGTGAATAGTACCTGAACAGAGAGACTACATTAATCCAAATATAAATTCCTTTTCCTTGAAACAGCTAGTTTAGAGTATAAAGTAGAATAAAGACAGTAGTCTTACAGTCAAGCTTCCTAGATGTGAGCGCCAGCCTTCCCATCTATTAGTTGTGTAACTCTAGGCAAGTTCTTAACTGCCTCCCTCAATTTCATTTTTCTCATCTGAACAAAAGTCATATTAATAAAGTCTACTTCTGTTTTGAGGATCAAATGAAATGAGTTATCTCAATTAGCTCGAGAGTTTGTAAATTCTCAAGAAGGGTTAGCTATTACTATTTGTACGTTTACCTTATTATTTCCACACCTAAAAAATGAAGGTATATTGATACATTCAATCAAAAAGAGTTATGTGCCCAGTCTGCAGTGGATTGAATATCTGTGTCCCCCCCAAAGTACACATATTGAAACCCTAATCCCAATATGATTAGATTAGGAGGTAGAGCCTTCCAGAGGCAATTTGGTCCTCAAGGTGGAAAACTCATGAATGGGATTAGTGCTTTTACAGGAAGAGTCCAGAAAACTAGTTAGTTCTCTGCTCTCTGCCATGTGAGGACACAGGAAAAGAAAACCAGCCTCAAGTCAGGAATTCGGCCTTCCCAGATGCCAGATCTGCCAGCAACTCGATCTTGGACTCCCAGCCTTCAGAACAGGGAGAAATAAATGTTTGTTGTTTAAGCCAGTTTACAGTAATTTGTTACAGCGGCCCCAACAGACTAAGACACCATCCTACCAACTGACAAAAAAGAGGAATTTCTCCTTCTTTATCACCACTGAGCAGAACCCAAGAGAGCCAATTATATATGTACAAATATATAATTGTTGTGTGAGATAAAATATATTTTAAGACATCCAATTTGTCTTTAAGGTGCTATGCAGTTGAAAAATTGTGCATATAAATGTCTGCTTTTACTTTGGGGACATTTTAAGCATAACCCTGATTCAGTGCTCTGCAGGAAACAAAGTAAACCTCTGTGGGAATGTGCTCATTCCCACACTGTCCTAAGAGCCTTTGCATGTGGGATAGTCTTTGTCCTACCTTTCTTTAATATCCTACTTTAAAATCAATATCCTACTTTAAAATCAGACCCTAAAATACTCTTTCCAGAATAATTCCTTCGAATCTCATCACTGTGCAAACCTTATCCCCACCCCCACCCCCACCCCCACAGTTTCTCTTCTGATATCCCTTCCCACAGGATCATGACCCTCACTCACCTAAACTGGAAAAAACTGAGTCATTACCCCAAGTTCAAGCCAGTCCATTGCCAAAAACTTTAATATGAGCCCTACCTCTTTAACACCCGCCCTCAAGGAAACGGTTATTATTGAAATTTTGCAAAGGTTTGTTCTTTCTTGAAACAATGAAGTATGTTCTAATTTTCCTATATTTCAATACAGGTCTCCTTTCTTGTATGTCTTTTGTTTTGGGGTATTTGGTATTAAATATATACATCCCAGCAGCAGTTGTATGATTGAGTTTAGATACTTACAATTTGTATTTCCATCATATCACTAAAATGCTGCAAGAAAATGATTAAAATTATTTAATAACAAAGTTGCCTCTGATGCTTAAGCCTTTTTATAAACAGGAGCTATTATGGCTCAATTCTCAAATGTACTTTAGAAAGGAATCAGCCTGTCCTCAAGCACATTACAGTATGCCCTTTCTTATTAAGTTGGTAGAGATCTTACATACCGAACTGCTTAGGAGTCAACTTTCCATTTGGATTTGGATTTTTAAAATAGATGGACTATCCCTAGCCATTATACACACTATATTTATCTTTGGTGAAATTTTGCCTTGAAGTGTTCAACTCTCGGATACAAAATATTAACTTTTCTGAATTCTGCAACTGAAAAGAGGAGCCATCGTGGTGGTTTACTACAGGTTGATAATTTTAGAGCTGTTCTGAACAGAGTCCGTCTCCTTCTGCATTAGCATCATTTACAGCATCCAAAATGCATTTGAATTCAGAGGTTTCCTGGAACCCCAGAAGAGATTCATTATATGTCTTTTTCCAAAGTTAATGTCTCTCAATCTGCATAAAAACATAATTCCATCACAGCTTCCAATCAGAGGCAATAGGAGAGCATTGTGGATGTCTAGTCTAAAGATTTTCATATCTGAATAGATCCTGAGGATGGAGCTTTACATTCATTGTTGACCTTCCCCCTTTTATCATGGATGCACACTACGAAAGAATTCACACGCTTAGAAAAATCATCTCTCACAAAGATGCAGGAGCTTATCTTTAAGAGGACAGATCTGGTGATGTGTTTTGTATCACAATACTATCAGCCTTTTCTTCAAAGTCAAAGAGAAACCTCTACCCAGATTCCAATGATGAAAAGTACTCTAAAACAGGACTATTACATTTCTGCTCTACATAATTACTACAGCTCCCCCTTTGAAGGGATTGAGTAAGGTTGGCAGTCACAACACTTTGATCTTGCCATTGTTCCATACTTGTAAGAAGATGCAAAGTATTTAAACTGATGAATTCCTAGGATGAGTCATCCAGCCTCAGGCCCCAGAGCAGGACTTATTTGGGTTTCCTAAACTTCAGTCACATAACATTAACAGGGACTGAAGGACATTATGATCATTTATTCATTTGGTTATCTTTTATTGATAGAGTGACCGTATACCCTAGTTTGCCTAAAATAGTCCCTGTTTATGCCTATAGTCTTGATATAATTATCAAGAGCATCTCCTCAAAGTGTTCCTTTTGGATAATAAATTATGTGGGAACCAAGACACTCACACACACACTCTCTCTCTCTCTCTCTGTATATATATATATATACATATATATGTATATATATATATATATAGACTATATATAGATGGTATGTATGTATGTGTGTGTATGCTAGGTCTATTTTAGGTTTCATGTAATGGATAAAAATCTGGTCAAGGAAGAGAGTCTTTTTCCTATGTAAAATCACAGAAGCAGTAGTCTGTCACATAGGAGTATAATCCCAGGTACACTGTAAGGTAGTGCCTGATGTGCCCAGGCCTTGTCAGCAAAGAGAGTCAACCAACATCAATATGGAAAAAACAACCAGGCTAATGTGTGTTAAGAAACCAAAGCAGCTACAGGCTGACTGGAATGACTGATTAAGCCTAGTAGAAAATTACTTATCTAGTTACTTCGAGATAGAAGTTTTTGTCTTGTCAATACCCTAAAGATGATGGGTTCATATTTAAGAAAAGAATCACACTGTAATTATATCTACATGTTCAGTATCTCATTTAGTGTATATGTGCTGCCATGAAAAATTACCCAAAGTGCCCCTCATCTCATTCATCTGTGGTGTTTAATTAGTTCATTCCAAAGATCTTTCCTGCTGCTTGTTTTCCCATTAAAGTTATTAAACTCCTAAATCCTTAAAGGTAGGTCCATGTTTAAGTTCAAATTAGTAAAGCAATCTTCTCAGATACCAAAACACGCCAAGTGTGCAGCCCTCTAAAGGCAAAAAGGATACTGACATTTGAGGGCATGTCAGGTCCAGAACCATGAGAACCCAGGCTGTTCTTTGAGGAGGTCTAGAAGGATAGCTTTACCCCCTAGACTATTCCAGTAGGAGCAGCTGTGTCAAGCAGAAAACACAGAGAGGTTGCAATCAGAAGATATGAACTTGAGTCATACATACAAACGAAATGAGCTTAATTCAATTTTTTACCTCTCTGAATATCATGTTCTCTTGGATAAAATGCAGATGATAATCATACTGATTTCACAGGGATTATTTTCAGGATCAAATAAGTTAAAGTGTAATCATGGAATAGAAGGTGCTGGCAATGACTCTAGGACTGCTAGTACACCCTCATTTTCTTCATTCCATTCTCCCCTCAAATGGGTCAGAATTCAAATATTTCAAAACTCTCCCTTTGCTCATTTACTTTATCAATACTGGCATACAGGCAAAAGGAAAAGTGGGAATGTCAGTACACACAAATTTTGTTAACCACATCCTGTTCTATTTGTTGAATCCAGTTAATTCTACCCTTGGGTTTATTAATAATATAATTAATGACACTTGTCTAAACACTTCACATCCCACCTATTTATTTTATTGCCATGAGGAAAGAACCATAGTTTATTTGTATCTCCTTCCTAAGAGAAAAGATTTTTCAAATAATCAAACCAAGCTAGTAGGGCTCTGTAGTCTAAGGAAATCACAGGTCTTTCCTGAGAAGCACTGTATAATTAGTGACTGCTCCCAGAGAAACGGAGAGTGAGTGCATGGATTCATAGTGTTCATGATTATCAGGCCCATATTTCTTAAAAATGACATCTATAAGGTGGGAGGTCGGGGTACCAGGTGGTGGGTATTATGGAGGGCACGGATTGAATGGAGCACTGGGTGTGGTGCCAAAATAATGAATACTGTTATGCTGAAAATAAATAAAAAATAAATTTTTAAAAAATGACATCTATACCTCCTAATAAATAGTCCTAGCATCTTTTTATGCTCTATTCTAGAAAACATCTTTTTCCCCCCAACATTTGAAAACATTCACAGAGAATGAATTTTTAAATAAAAAAATCAGAAGTCAGAATTAGAATTTATAATTCAGCTCAATCTCTGAAAAGGAAAATAATTCTAAGCCACTCCTCTTTGGAAGACAAAACAGTCCATTTCACAAGCTTCTTTTCTGAACTATTATCTAACCAACCATTAGTACTCAATGCCCGAATTTCTGAAATGGTTGAAATCTGTACTCAGCTACTCTGATGCCAATCTCTCAAAATTCATTTCTGATTATTTTTCTGAAAAGGCTCAAGGTTTTAATACTTAGTGTTTGGTTTCTCCTTAGCATTTCTGTAGGAAACTGATGACCAAGGTCAACACTAACATTTCACAAATGTTATAAAATCATTAGGACAATGACAGGATCACTAGTAATTGGAACCCAGCCAGACTATGGGAATTTCCCCATGTTGCTGTATGCGTCAGCCACCATTATAAGTTTACAGCTTATAATTATTAATTACAGTTATTGAAAAGGACCTAGAAAGTGATATTAAGCTACTAGGACATAACTAGCAATAAGCACTTTGAGATAACTTTGAAACTATAGCTAAAAAAGGTACAGGCATACTATAAACTTTGGTTTTATTCATTTATATGTTCAGTCGCCCATTTATTCAACAAATATTAAAACACCAACTCTGTGCCAAGCAACATTTTAGTTTACAAATCTGTTAGGATAGATTGGTTAGCAAAATTTCTGTCTTCAAGGAGCTCATATTCTAGTAGATAGAGACTAACAATATACATAGTTAACAAAAAAAAAGTATGTAATACCTGGGAAATTTATAAGGGCAATGTAAGTAAAAATGAAGGGAATCAAGATTGTGGGATGGTGAGGGAAGGAATTTCTATAATTTTTTCACTCAATATTGTCCCGTGAGAAAACAGCTAATGCTTAAAAATCACTAATACGGAAGCATTTGCTTCTCTTAAGTATTTAGGAGCCTTTATATTCGAAAATTGTCCTTTTTTTCTTGCTATCTTATAAATTTGTTCATCATTGAAGTTAATAAAATATGCAGCTAAAACAAGAAAGAGAAACGTATCATCTTAAATCTAAAATCTGATTTTATCTATTTAGCTCTAAAGGTGAGGTCCCATCAATCATATCAGTAAAATTGTGCTCTGACCCGGTGCACTAAAAACAGTATCTGTAATTACCCCAGGAAAAACAGCTGCTGCCTGAGAACAGCTGTCCATCTAGTATAGAAGCAATTTATTTCAGTTGGTATCATAACTGTGATAGGCTCAATAATGTTTCCACATAGCTGTACAATGTTTATTTTGTAGGTCACTGTTGCTTTTATTGAAGAATTACATTTTGTTTTATGTCACTAATGACTCTACTGTTACCAAAAAATGGGTGTTAGCAACATCAAGAAGATGTTAGCCACTAATGCAGTCATCAAAGTAACATGCATTTTCTCAATCTCTCTGCAACACTGCATTTGTTTCTCATTTAGAACTCAATTGAAGAAACGTTAATTGAATGCTACCAAATGCCAGGACTCTTGCGAGGTACTACTGTAAGGGATATGTTGAACAAACTCAGGTACCTCATCCTTCAGGAGGCACCCCTTTGAAGACTTTGCAAAGTATTTAGCTATTAACTTAAAAGAGGTCTCTGTATTTGAATATACGTGCTAGGAATTTTGAACCGTATCCTGATTTGGCCTTTGTTAATTAGCATTTCCTAGATCTCAGATTCTATCATTCCAACTTCTTGGGTCTGTGTTTTTGTTTTTTGGGTTTTTTTTTTTTTTAAGATTTTATTTATTTATTTGACACAGAGAGAGAGATCGCAAGTAGGCAGAGCAGCAGGCAGAGAGAGAGGGGGAAGCAGGCTCCCTGCTAAGGGAGAGCCCGATGTGGGACTTGACCCCAGGACCCTAAGACCATGACCTGAGCTGAGGGCAGAGGCTTAACCCACTGAGCCACCCAGGTGCCCTGGGCCTGTGTTTTTATTTGCTTATTTTTCCCACTTGAAATCACATGTACAAATGTGAAATTTGCAACTATGAACCAGGACTGTTCAAGAGAGGTGTTCACATGCAGAAAAGGCAGGAAGGTCACATCTTTGAAAAGAATGGCCCTGACAGTTCTAAAGAGCCAGGATTTAGAAAAAGGAACCCTATCGTGATCTGGCAAGAACCAAGGCATCTACCAAAACAGAGGATCTGAACTTTTTTGTGTGCCAGGAATTTAAGGTTTTCGATACATGACAAAAAATAAATAGCATTACCAAAGAAATCAGTGAACTACAAGTAAAAATTTTTATTGTCATACAGTATGTGTCTTTTATTAATGCAGTACATTAGAAGAGGTAGCAGCATATAATGCCTATAATTTCACAGCAGTACTGACGGCAAATAATATTTTTAATTATCTGCAACAACTATGATGGGATATAAAAATCATCTGTGATTTCTATTGATGAAAAATTCCCAGGTGCTAGTCAAGTGGTTTGTTGCCTTCTTATATAATTGAAGGACATGAAAAATTTTATAGGTAATACTTTACCGATTAACAAAGTATACTGCCACTCCCCCCACCCTCCATCAGTGGCTTGTGGTAGAGACAGAATTCCTAACAATGCTTAGTGTCATTCAGCAGTTTAATTGCCCAGTGCCTCACAAAAGCAGCATCTTATCACTCTCACACATTTCCCACTGACACATCAACCTCATTATGCCCCTCAAACTTCCCTGTCATCAGTACCACTGTGCTCATAAGAATGTGCACTTGGATAAATAGTTCTATTTACCAGTCTTGGGTCTGATAAATGCAACACCATGAACAGTCATTTTCAAAACCACAGAAAGCATATAATACTAAACATTGCTGCGGCCTGCCAAAAATACACAAAATACAGGATATAGCATCAAGACAACTCTATTAAGACCTAAGATCAAGTTTAGATGGTTTGTAAAGTCAAGACATTGTCACCCAATCAATTCGTTATTGATGGACAATAGCAACAGAAACAAGGAAGCTCCCTGAGTTCTGCTGTTCCAGGAGTTGGTAGTCAGAGTTGGTGCTATAAGAAAAAGAATCATGAAAACAGTCCACTGGGAGGCAGACAGAGAGCCTGACTTTGGAGCTCAGAAAGCAAGACATGCTGTTTGATCCATGTGTTGGTATGGAATCACGTGCCCTTTAGTCTCTGGAGTAGTTTCTTCAGTGACACCTACAAGGAATATTTATTGAATAAGGTAGAGTCACTCACTCACTCCTGAAAAGAAAAGAACCAGACATATAGTGTACATTTGAGACATTCTAGATCTACTCAGGAATGTTAGCAACAGACCCCATGAACATAGTAACGTCAATGAACATAGTAACGTAGTAAAGTCAATGCCAACTGCTTTGTTGCTATGCAGAAAAAGTGCTCTTGAAGACAGACAATGGCAGGAGTGCCTTTTAAGCACCTACCAAGGACAAAAATTTCCAAAAGAAAAGATGTGGGGGAAGAATAGGAGAGGTGGACCCATGGTGCTTAAGGAAAAGATTCTCACAGAGGGATCAAAGTATTGCCATGTAGGGTCCTTGGCCATGGGACCTCAGGTACTTCAGTGCTGTCTGTACCCTAGGTGTTGGTCACAAACCAAAAGCTATAAAGCTTCCAAACCCCACTATGAGCTTGGAAAATGTGAACATCTCCCATTTTTTACTCAACAATAAGAGTCCCAGATTCTGGGACCTCATAAGGAAGGAAACTAAATTTTCTATTTAAAGGAACTAAATCTATTGAAGATTTCTATCTCATCTATTCTTAAAAATATTTTTGCTAGGAATTTTTGACATTGTAACACACCTATTTCTGCCTTCTAAAACTGAAGAAGTCCTAAAATGTGAGTGAGGACACTTGAATATTAGAAAATCCAGACTATGTAGAGAACCTGAATAAACCTAAAATAACACCTTCAAACTTATTACCCAATACTTTTTGATATATAAACAAAGTTCTTCCAGCACTATAGTTCTACTATTAGCTCATTTTTAATTTGAGATCCATATATTTTTGTGGGATTTTTTTATATTCATTCCCTAGTGTCCTTGAGCTGAAATAATTCCCTTTGGAGCCAAACTTCCCTTCAGATATCTGTGAAGTTATTGTTTTATCTCAAGATTTGAGTTGAATTTTTTTTAAGGTTTTATTTATTTGAAAGAGAGAGAGATGAAGGGGGAGAGGGAGAAATAGATTCTCTGCTGAGCAGGGAGCCTGATGCAGGACTTGACCCCAGGACCCTAAACCAAAGGAAGACACTTAACAGACTGAGCCACCCATATACTCCTTGGGTTGAAATTTTTAATACGTAAGGATGTGAACTATTAAGATTGCACAGGTATTGTAAACAAAGTAAAGCAAAAAGAATGAGATCATTAAGCCAGACAGGCACTGATGAACTCTGTCTTCTTTCCCAGACTGAATCTCAGAGCCAACCATCCTGCTAATGACAGAGCCAACCGTCCTGCTAGAGACACACACTAGCCAGGGCCTCCAGCCATTGCAGTGGCTGAATCCACACCAGCTTCCTGACCTAGATCAGGATATGATCAGGATAAATGATCTCTTCCAGGAAAATGGAGTATCCAAGAATGTTCATAGAGGAACTGGCAGAAACCAGAAATCCTTTATTTAGAAGGTCTTCAAAATCCACCTCACCAGTAATAAATAAATAAATAAAATAAACAAAACAAAAAAGTCAAACTTCTAAAACTTAAATGTGACCTCATAAATTAGCAAAAAACTGGAGAAGATGGAAAATGAGAGATAATGTTTTCCATTCCAAACAGCAAAATCACTGCACAGACTTAGGTTTTTTTAAAACAATCTGTGGGTTTGGAGACAATAGAGAGGGGAACTTATAGTGAATACCGTTTTTTTCCCCCAAAATAATTATTATTTTTCCTGTGATAAGATTATATATCTCCACCTCATTAACACCAGCCTTAGTTATGGGTTTTATGTGGCTAGTAAAACTGAAGCAATGAGATGAACCCCTCGTGAAAAGAAACATCAAGTCTCATGTTCTCTTGTGACTGTAACAAGCTCAGCATGGCCAGATAAATGCTGCTTCTTCAGTCTGGATCCCACAATGAAGTAGACACCAAGGAGGATCACTGTTGATTCAGAGTAAGTGGAAAGCAGGAATAAGCAATAAACTTGCTTTTTATAAGGAACCAAGATCTAAGGTTAGTTGATTACTGTAACATATTTAGCCTAAGCTATCATGGGACTGATAAGATTCCAAAAACAGAACCAATGAGTATATTCCAGTAAAAACAAATGTACTGCAGCTACTTGTTATTTTCATCCCAGAATCCCAATGTAGACGTGCTGTTCCATCTCTGAACCAAGAGAGCACCCACAGGAGACAACACATCAGTACAACAGGATACAGCCCGAAGTCAATGGCTTCTGCATTGTTTAACCTTTCTGGAGCACACACCTGTAACTTTTTAATTTCATTAGCTTTTAGAGCTCTTGTGATTTAACCATCTACAACTTCCATCCTGCTGAAAGCAGTAATCTTCCAGTGTTTGTAAATGAGAAGATATCCCCCCCCCTTTTCTGTGTTACCAAGGAGTAGAAGGTAAGAAGAAAAAGGGAAGGTAGTGAAAAAGAGTCAAGGTCCACCTACTCAGACACACACAAAGTGGAACTTCATTTTCTGAAACAATTTGATCTGTAGTTAACCTGTACTCTGGGGGTTCCTCTCACTGGATCAAGCCATAGTTCTGAAATCTGATATAGGGGTTTGCTAAGGAAAGCCTGGGAAGAAGTCCTATGTCATCTTAGAGTCCCCACAATTTGTCACTGAAATATTTACAATCCTGGTCCTTAAGGCTCTTTGCCGTTGGTGACTGGAAGATGCTTCTGTGGCACATATTCAATAAGTTTTCATGATGTAGAGTCTACCCCTCTTTGCCTAGATAAACTTTACAGCAGTTCCAGCTCAAGAAATTTGCTGACTCCCTAAATGATCTGTCACCCTAAATGTCTCTGCTCTCCTCACACTTGCCTCATCCTCAACCAGGAAGCTCTAGCATAAGAGAATATGCTGCTTCTTTTGTGCTTGGGACTATATATATATATATTTATAGCCAGGAAAATTCTACATACTCTCTCAGGCTCAAATGCTCTTGAAACAAATGCCAAGAAGAACTGCAGTCAATTTCTGTTTTCCATCCAGCCATCGTCTACTGAGGCAATAAGAAGGCGGCAGATAATTTGGTTGTCGAGGAAAAGAAGCAAGGACCAGAAGGTAAACTTTTTAATTAATCTTCTGATATTACATCCTCAAAACTACAAAACTACTTTGTGAGGCAGAATTTCTAGAAATAGCCCCTACATTTCTATAACCTTATCACTGGGACTTGTGAATTTAATGAGATATCATTCCTATGGTGTGTTATAGGACGTGGCACAGTTTACCTTGTAAAAAGGGAGATTTTCCAGTGGTCCTTTGATATCACCTCAACCTTTAAAGGTAAAGAGACTTCTCTTGCCTTGGTAGAGAAAAAGTCGGGAGATACTTAAAGTAAGAGAAGGACTTGATGCACAGTTGCTGCTTTGCAGATGGAGGGACCTCAAGAAGGTGAAGGTGTGCCTCATTGATAGCAGGAAGGAAATGAGGACCTCAGATCTATATAGCTCCAAGTAACTGGGTGCTGCCAACAACTTGAATACACCTGAATGCAGACTCCTTCCTAGAAGTATGCATAAGAGACCAGCTAGCCATCACCTTGAATTTTGACCTTGTAAGCAGAGAATCCAGTGAGCCCCCCTGGACTTCTGATCTATAGAATTGTGAACTAATAAATCTGTGTTGCTTTAGTTAGCTACCTGGATGGCAATTTGTTACACAGCAATAAAAAATATCGCCATATTCCCTGTACCTAACTTCACTCCTACAAAATAAGGATCACAAATTCCCTAAGCACTACTAATGATTCTTCAAGGACCATTTTCCCTCTTACTCAGATTGTTTAACTAATGGTGGCTGCTTACCTTATCCTTCTTAGAGCATTAAAATGGTGTTTATTAAACCCATATAGTGATTGTGTTTTCTTTTTTAAGCTCTCCATATGTGCACACATTCATTTTATATCCTTGCTTAGGCTGAAACAAAAATGGTAATTTCATATGGCAAACCTAATAAAATACTTTGTCAAGGATGTTGGATTTTCTCCAATGTTGGAAAATATTCTAACTCTTCTAACTCTGTGCTTAGAGATCTGAGGATGTGGTTCCCCTTAACACTTATAGAGTTGAGATTACAAAAAATTCTTAATCAATTTTCACCAATGGTACTCCTCTACAAGATGTATTGTGATCTGAATTGCCTTTTGAGAACTCAATTCAGAAAATTCATTATTTCCTTAGTTTAACTCTATAAATCAAAAATTTCAAGAGGTAGAGGATATAATTCAACGGAATATAAGTCCGTTCATCTAATTTTATAGTGCATTTTGTTCTTTTTAAATACACCTGAAAATGTAACCTTTTTTTACAATTTCAAAATACTTGAAAAAGTAAAAGCTGATCGGTACGATTTCTGATTTTTAGCCAACAATAAAGTATAAAGGTCAAAATAGCTATTTCCATCCTAAGTCACTATTACATACTTAGAGTTCTTAAGCGCCCCTTCAGACAGGATTTTTAGTTTTCATCTCCTAAAAAGGGCCAGCGTTTGGAGGGAAGTACCTCATTCAAGGAAGTTTAAAGGTTCCAAAAGCTGTATCCTACAATTCAAGGACCTATCAAAACTCTAATATGCTGTAAAAAAAAAAAAAAAAAAAAAAATGCTTTTTGATTCTTGAAATGTTGCTTCTATGTAATTCTAGCTCCCTCCTGTCAATTTGTCAGCAATAAAAGCATCACTAAGTTGTGTTCATGGAAGTTTTGATCTTTATAAAAAATGTCTTCAAGACACAAAGCTCAGGCAGTATTCCGTTATATTCTTAATGATTTCTCTGGGCACCAGCTAACATCCTGCAAAGACAATTGCAACTGTCCTTGCTGGATGGCTGGAAATGGATTGGTAAATATACAACAAAACATAGTGAACTAGGTATTTGACTATGTGACTTATGGTAAATAAGGCCGACCCTTTTCTCTTATCAGATTACCAAAGATCCTGAAGCATCACTGCCTTGGCCCCTTTTCTATAAAAGTGTTCATAGCCAATATTTAGTGGCTGAAATCTACAAGTTAATACTCTTTAAGGGATTTCAATTCCTGGGAAACGGGAATAGGGAAAAGAAAAGAAAAGGAGGGAAGAAAGAAAGGAGAGAAAATGGTGGGGAGTGTTTCTAAGTTACTCCCAGCTTTCCACCAAATGCAATTAAAGACTCGGTCTCATGAGAGGTCTTCACAAAGGAAGTAGGAACCACTGTTACGTTAACAGTCCACAGAGACATGGAAGGAAGAGGATTTATCACAGGCTCATTTGCCCCAGGAACACAAAGTCCCTGACACTTCCAGGTTGCACCACACCAGCCAAGCTGAAGGTCCCCAGAAAAACCCCAAGACATCAATAGCAGCACCTGTAATGCTTATGGGACACCTGCCAGAAGAGGCAAGCCAGCAGGCTAGTGCAAATTCAGGCATTCTCCACCTTCCCACCAGAAGGTAGTTGGGCTCAGCCTATTAGTACATGAAAACTCAGCAGGTCCCATGTCACCTGGGCCTTACTGGCAATAACAAAGGTCCAGGAAAAGAGGTGAGACGCTCTTAGTAGGACACCTGAGGGAAAATAATGCCAGGTCATCACGAGGATGACCTGAGAACATGAAGACCTGAGAACAGCTGCCCCCAAAATAAGGTAACTGTGGAGTTCGAGGATCGTCCCTCTGATGAATACGGAAACTGCCGCTTTAGGGTCTAGAAAGATACAGTTTGTTCCAGGCAATATTCCTGGAGATTCATCCACAGCATCAAGCACAAAATCTTGGCCAAGTAAACCCAGGGATCTGATTAAACTGAACAACACTTTACCTCAGATTCTTGCTCATCTTCTTCAAAGAAAAAAAAAAAATCTCATTTCTCCCCTAAGATAGGAACCACTTATTTCAAAAAGTGGCTAATTTTAGTCACCAAGAATAATAAAAATGGTTTGCACAATGAGTCCTATCCCTACCACTACAACTGGTCCCAAATGCTATAATTAAAGCTTATTACTAGCCAGCCTATGGCTTCTTTGCCTTCAGCTAGCACTTTTGCTGGTCTAGGCTGTTTATCTGGTGACGTGATCTAGACCTTTATCACCAAAGTGTCTGACCCCTCAGTTGCTTTGTCCTTATCAGACCATGATTGTTGCAATTGTCCGTTTATAGTTACCACTGAGCACAGGAGCACAAACCTCTTCCCCCTTGCCCCTTATTACGTATCAGGAGGGAGATTTATGTAGATCTATATATAAGAGATCTACTTAGCATATTGCTTAACTCCCACCGACATCACCACCAGTGGCAATAACAAAATTGCACTGTTAAAGTTAAGAAAGCCTAAGATACCCAACCCAGTGGTTCCTTGAAGTACAAAAATCAAACACATACAATTGCTTAACCATTAGCAAGTTTGTTCTAAGAATTAGTATAGCCTGCTTATAGAAGGAAAGGTATTATTGGAGATATTAACAGCTTTTATGCCCTGCTTGTTAGATTTATAAATACTACACTAGAGCATCATCATGATAGCATTTCTGGAATTCTTACTGTAGTATTAGGATCCAAATGAAACAATGTCATGATAATATCTTCATATTTCTTTCCCTGCCCGCCCCCAAAAAAATCTTTTGGATCAAATATAAGACTCTAAACAGATATCTGCTGTTTCAGTTCCATTGTACGGTGAGAATTCATCTTTGCACACTGCAATACAAGAAATAAGGACTATAGTTTTGTAGAAATCCAGATTATTTCCATGTAAACCATTATGGACAGTAAGAATGTGTTTTACTGTTTGGACTTTTTCTTAATTTCATCAAATAGATTATTATAATTACAGCCTTGATAATAAATTTTAGGAACAACAAAGAACTCCTTGGGAAATGGCAGAAACAGACTTTGATGACTTGACTGGCACAGACAGTATAAAAGGAAAAGATACACGGAGGGTAAAAGAAGAAATAAAAGCACGTTCAGCGAACTAAGATAAATTTTTCAGAAATAGTTAAGAATCGTCATACTGCAGCCTGAGCCTTTAATTAGAATTCTAATCCAAAACCAAACACATCTGCTTTTCTTAACACTGAGATGTGAATGCTTCAATCTTTTGTTCAAGCAAACTTCTACCCAATAATTCAATGTTTTATGTGGAACAATTTTCTAATCCACTGTGTTGTCATTTTGTTTATTTGTTTGACCACTTTATCAACTTCAAGTTTACACAAAACATCTAGAAAATCCAAAATTATTTAAGATAAATAATCTCAAAGGCAACCATTACCAAATACAACATGCAGTTTTTCCCAGATGCACAAATTTTATTTGTGAGAAGAGTGCACGATCGGCCATTAGAGAAGAAGAAAAAAATAACTTGTACAGCTAAAACAATTCTACAGTGTAATGGTTTCATCATCGTCATTTCACCAATTCACATCTGCGACTATATTGAATCTGGTACTAATTAAATAGGGACATCACAGGAAATAAAACATCTGGACCAGAATCACGGCTGAGGTACTCATCAGAAACATTATCAATCCCTCACACTTTCTTCTCACTTGAAAAGGCTTTGTGTAGGAATATTTTTCTGTCCTAACACAATTCTGAAACAAAGAGTTTATTCCCATAAATATTTATGTTAACCATCTCCTTCCTTAATAGGATATAAAAATATTTTAAATTAGTTCTGTTAAAATATTTTTTCCTCTGGTAATTTAGAAAATGAATATCTTTTCACACCTACCTCTGGAGACAATATAGATCTTTTTTTCATATTTATAATTCCTTTAGTTCTAATCACTATAATTTTCAAGAAGGTTTTTCCTAGGTCAATTCTTTGGAAGCCTGATAACAAATATCATTGAGTATCTTCCTTAAGAGTTTTGAAATCATCCTTATCCAGGACCAATAATAAAAAAGGTCACTAAGGTCTATATCAGTGTCCAAAAATAACATGTACACACACACACAAAACCTATTTTTGTGTTTAAAAAACACACACACACACTGTGAGAAGATTCAAAAATAGAGAAGAGCTTGAGACATTTCATGGTGGTGGGGAAAGGTGCCACAGGACTCTTACCTCTCAAACCAATCATTCAGTTATGAAATGTCAAAGTCCTCAACAAAAAAATGAAAACAAAAACAAAACAAACAAACCAAAAAATCAGCCTGTTTCTTCCCCTCCCTCCCACATTCATTCAAAGAGAGGACTGTAACTTCTGCTATCAGACTTCTCAAGAAAGAAGTGTCATCAGAATTATTTTAGCTAAAGGTCAGGTTTTACCTCTTCACTGAAAATACATGGGACCCTGAAGTCCTGACATCACTCTGGATGTACCCCTCAACATAAGTCTGCCCTAGCACAGTTAGATAAACAAAGAACCAAAGGGGTCTAGGGTTTCTTTTGTTGTGCCTTCCTACTTGAGACTAAAAGAGTTCAAGAGTGAATGTAAAAAGACTAAGCTTAGGGAGTTTACATTCTACCTGAGAACAGACTCCTAATCACAATGTGATCCAGTGAGAAAGGAATTTTGTGTTATTGTTCAGAGATCTATGGTTAACACTGAATTTCAATAATCACAATCATTTATATTTGTATATAGCACTAAATATATGAGCCTATAGAAGGAAGGGGCAGAAAGTAGGTCTGTTTCCCTTTGAGATGTTACCTTTGGTTTTCACCCATAGTTTTAGGATGTATTATTTTCCATGGAACTATAAAATTTAAATACCTGATTTGGGTATACCATATATAAGACTGGACAAAATCCTATTTTCAAGAGGACAGCAAAGTACCAATGTACTAGTGGGCAAACATATAAATACTGTACAAAAGAAATATAAAAACTGCAGTAGAACTTGAGCCTTTTCTGAGGATACATATTTACTTCAGTTTCTATTGGAGATTTTTTCTTTTTTACACATATATGTTACAATAAAAATCCTTAATAGTGAACCATGAAAAGATGACCCAAATAAAAGGGGGAAATGGGTCTATAGATGTATAACTAGAGAAAACCCAGATATTGAATTGGCAGACAAGAATTTTTTAAAGTAAGCATGACAAACATGTTAAATATGCTTATGTGGAAAAAATAACCACCATGTGTGAACATATGAGGAATTTCAGCAGAAAAAAAATGGAAACTAAGGGTGACCAAATAGAAGGAAAAATGTGGTATTAGAAATAAGTCATCAGATAACCTTAAGAGAAGAAAGTTACAGAGAACTCAAAAATAGATTACAAGAAAATATTCAAATAATAGAAGGAAAGAAATGGGGGAAATGAAAAATGCTTCTGATATTGGTGGGAAATATCAAATAGCATAACATATATGTAATTGAAGTCTCAGAATGAGAGAGAATACCAATCTTCACAAACTTCCATAAAATAGAGGAGTGAAGACTTTCTGCTTTACAAACCCAATATAACTTCTGACAATAAAAACCTGATAAAGCTATCACAAGAAAATAAAACAGAGCAGTACTCCTTAGGATCAAAGATAGGAAAATCCTTAAAAATATTAGCAAATGAAACAAAACAATGTGTGGAAGGGACTTGGAAATGATAAAAAAGAAAAATCATGTGATTGTCATAACAGTTACAGAGAAATGTTTGACGAAGTTTAACACCCGTTTGATAATTTCTTAAGAAGAATGAACACTCTCAGCAAACTAGGAATTGAAGAAACCTCTTTAATCTGATAAAAGACACGAAGAGATAACCTCATACTTAATGCTGGAATACTAAATGTTTCTCCCCTGAGATCAGGAACAAGGTGAAAATATCCACTCTAGTCATTCCTATTTAACATTGCACTACATGTTCTGGCCAATCAAAAATGCAAGGAAACCAAAAACAGGTATGAGAAAAGGAAAAAGTAAGATTTATATTCACAGATGACACAATTGTATACATAGAAAATCATAAAGAATCTTTCAAAAACTTAGTAGAGTTAATAAATAACAGTACATTCTCAAAAATCAGTTTTATTTCTATATATTAGCAATAAACACTAGAAGCAGTCAAAATACAATTGTTTTTCATACAATTGAACTATACCTTACCAGAAAATATCAAATATTTAGGGGAAGAGATATTAAAGACTTCAGGACAAAAACTAATTTGAGGGGCACCTGGGTGGCTCAGTGGGTTAAGCCGCTGCCTTTGGCTCAGGTCATGATCTCAGGGTCCTGGGATCGAGCCCCGTGTTGGGCTCTCTGCTCAGCAGGGAGCCTGCTTCCCTCTCTCTCTCTCTCTGCCTGCTTCTCTGCCTACTTGTGATCTCTGTCTGTCAAATAAATAAATAAATAAAAATCTTTAAAAAAAAAAACAAACTAATTTGAGATGGATCATAAACATTAAAGCCATACTTTTTTCTCCCCAAGCTTTTATTTGAATTCTAGCTAGTTAACGTATAGTGTAATATTGGTTTCAGTAGTAAAATTCAGTGATTCCTCGCTTACATACTACATCTGGTGCTCATCCCAACTGCCCTCCTCAATACCCATCCCCCATTTAATCATCCCCCACCCATTTCCCCTCCAGCAACCCTGTCTGTTCTCTGGTTAAGAGTCTCTTACCCAACTTTTGTGGCAACATGGATGGGACTGGAAGAGATTATGCTGAGTGAAATAAGTCAAGCAGAGAGAGTCAATTATCATATGGTTTCACTTATTTGTGGAGCATAACAAATAGCATGGAGGACATGGGGAGATGGAGAGGAGAAGGGTGTTGAGGGAAATTGGAAGGGGAGGTGAACCATGAGAGACTATGGACTCTGAAAAACAATCTGAGGGGTTTGAAGTGGCGGGTGGTGGAAGGTTGGGGGAACCAGGTGGTGGGTATTAGAGAGGGCACAGATTGCATGGAGCACTGGGTGTGGTGCAAAAAACAATGAATACTGTTACACTGAAAATAAATTAAAAAAAAAAAAAAGAGTCTCTTACGGTTTGCTCCCCTCTCTTTTCTCAGCCATCTCCCTCCTTCCCCTATGTTCATCTATTTTGTTTAATTCCACATACTTTTTCTAAAAGAAGAAAGTCCTGGAATATCTTTGCGACCTTGGTGAAAACAAAGATGGAGATAATATAAAAATCACAAAATTAAAAATAGAATAATCAGACTTCATAAAACTAGAAAATTCTGCTTACAAAGAAACTTTAACTACAGACTGGAGGAAATATTTTTTATATATAGGACAAAAAAGTAACATCCAAAAATATTTTTTTAAAAAACCCTGTGATTTGATAAGACCAACAACCAATTTCAAATAAATAAAATATTTGCACATACTTCACAAGATACAATAGCTAATAAACGTATAAAAAACTGCAGCAGCATTAGTTATCAAGAAAACACAATTTAGGGCCACAATGAGATAGCAGTTTTACTTGTTAAAATGGCTAAACTACTAGATAATACTCATTGCTGGCAAGCAATTGAACGCTTACACATTGCTAATGAGAGCGTAAAATAGTACAACCACTTTGGAAATACCACATGACCCTGCAATATTATTTCTGAATATTTACCCAAAAAATATAAGTATGCTCACAAAAACAAAAAACATACAAGAACGATCATAGAAGTCATTCATAATAGCAACAAACCAGAAACACCTCAAAGGTTTACCAACCCTCGCATAGATTGTGATCTAGTCCTACAATGGACTAGATCCCTAAAAAAAAAAAAAAAAAAAAGAAGCTGGACCCAAATGAGCACATATCAAATTATTTCATTTATATTTAGGCAAGGCCAGACAGAACTAACCTGTGGCAATGGAAATCAGACACTAGTTTATTCTGGGGACCCAGGAATTGACTAAAAGGGTTGCAAATAAATGAGTTGTTCCAGATCTTGATCTGAGTGGGAGTTACATAGCTGTAGAGAATGGTCAAAGCCCACCAGACTCTAGAGTTAAGATCTCTGAATGCCATTAATGTAAACGATAGCTCCCTAAAAGAAAGGAAGATAAGAAATGTAGAAGACAAGTGTGTTAGGAAAGACCAATTTATCTGAGAGTATGCCAGATACAGAGCTCTAAGAGTCATTACTCGAGGTTTAATAAATGGCTACCATATGCAAAACATTCACAGAGAGGTAAAAAGTAGAACGTTTGCGGAGATTAAGAAATTTAAAATATAATGGGTGTTCACATTTAGCACCATGGTATATTTATATTCATGAAAGGGTCTCTTCAATTAGAATTATCACCGGTGGAGCACGAAAGTAGTAAGAACAATGTTCATTAAGTGGAATCAGTAAAGACAAGGCAAAAGCTGGGCAAGCAATTAGTCACATACCTCACGAAAAGAAAGAGACAGTCCTGGAAAAGATCTTGAGCTTACCATGCTGGGTGAAGGAGGCAGATTCCTCACCAGGGTGTGGGAGAGAAATCCAAGGACTGGCGAAGAGTATGAGACCGGAGAAGCGCCAAGCGCCTAGAAGGGTTTTTGTTTTGTTTTAATTATTTATTTGACAGACAGAGATCACAAGGAGGCAGAGAGGCAGGCAGAGGGAAAGGAGGAATCAGGCTCCCCGCCGAAGCAGGGAGCCTGATGCGGAGCTCGATCCCAGGACCCTGGGATCATGACCCGAGCCGAGGGCAGAGGCTTTAACCCACTAAGACACCCAGGCGCCTCAATGCCTAGAAGGGTTTTAATCAAGAAGCTGGTACACATGGTGAGCTGGGGCCTGTTTTCGCAGAGCCAAGGTGCACACCTGATTCCATTCAACTTCCTTCACACCCAGAGGGGCAAGACCCCCAGCTGCACCTGAAAATTTACCCACATAGACTTAACATTCAGAATTTCAAGGCCTGTCTGACCATAGCCTTTATTTTCTTCCTTAATTCCTGGCTCAAGTTGGCTGTTTTCTCAGTGTTTTTCCTGACTCCCAACTTTCATTACAGCTTTCTGGATTCTCCTGGAATTTTCTGGCCTTGCCGATAACCGTGTATATGACAGTTCTCCCACAAACAGGGCTTCTCCACACAGGTTTCGCTGTCTACCTGTCTAGGCCAGTCCTGGGCCATCCCCACCTGGAGATGGTCTGCATTAGTCTGCCCTCAGCTAGGCCTGCATCTCTTAATGTTCAAGGCTCCCTTCAAGATAAGGAACTCCATGTTTTCCAGACATTCTTAAAATCACAATGTGGAGCCTTAACTGAGTTTACCATAACAATTTACCAGAAAAGTCTACTCCTGAATTTATCATTCACTAGTATTGAAAAATTAAACAGTCACAGTCTTGTGCTAATTTTACCCCTCCTTTCCCTCAACTTCTGTCTTCAAGCTTATTTACCACTTTCAGCTAGAGTCAGAATGGCAATTGGTGGGATCGAGGCTGTGAATCTCCCGAGAGACCCTGAAATCCTAGCAGGTGCAAGTCTTCGAGTGTGAGAGGCCATGGCATTACCAGAAGCTTCCTGAGAACAGGCTGTCACCTACTCAGTCCTCACCCTGGACCTCAGAGGAGCCCAGCAACATACCTAAGGGGTCCTAACTGGGACAGGAGCAGAGGTTATCATTCTCTAGGCTCAGGAACTGTTCTTGGCTATGTGTATTAAAAAATTTAATCTTGCCCCTAGTAAATCGAGGCCTTCCCGCATGTTCATAAATGGATTAAAAGGCTCCAGGTCTTTTTCAGAGTTGTTCACATTGGCAGGTAAAAAGGACTGACCCCTGTGGCTTTAGTCCATTTCTCACCAGCAATACAGAATTTTCCGGGTTCCAGCAGTCACCAGTGTGCTTCTTTGTCCTGTTTCCATAAACCAGGCATTCTGGGGGTATAGCTCAGTGGTAGAGCATTTGACTGCATAAACGAGGCATTCTGATTGCCGGCTTTATTTCAGAGTTCATTACCCTCTCCATTTAAAAAGGTGTACCAGGGGATGCCTGGGTGGCTCAGTTGGTTAAGCAGCTGCCTTCGGCTCAGGTCATGATCTCGGGGTCCTGGGATCAAGTCCCGCATCGGGCTCCTTGCTCGGCAGGGAGCCTGCTTCTCCCTCTGCCTCTGCCTGCCACTCTATCTGCCTGTGCTCGCTCTCTCTGTCAAATAAATAAATAAAATCTTTAAAAAAAAAAAAAAAAAAAAAAGGTGTACCAGGGGCACCTGGGTGGCTCAGTGGGTTAAAGCCTCTGCCTTTGACTCGGGTCATGATCCCAGGGTCCTGGGATCGAGTCCCGCATCGGGCTCTCTGCTCAGCAGGGAGCCTGCCTCCTCCTTTCTCTCCCTGCCTGCCTCTCTGCCTACTTGTGATCTCTGTCTGTCAAATAAATAAATAGAATCTTTAAAAAAAATAAATAAATAAAAATAAAAAAATAAAAAGGTGTACCAAGGGGCATCTGGGTGGCTCAGAAGGTTAAGCATCTGCCTTTGGCTCAGGTCATGATCCCAAGGGTCCTGGGATTGAGTCCTACATCAGGCTCCCTGCTCAGCGAGGAGTCTTCTATCCCCTCTCAATCTCCCTCTGTCACTCCCCCTTCTTGTGCGGTCTCTCTCTCTCTCTCTCTAAAATCTAAAATAAAGTAGGGGAAGTACCAAGTTTTCTAATAATACCACTAAAGGAAAAAGATTGAGAGAACTAAATGGAAGCAAGAGAGGCAGAGAGAAAAGGAAATTCTTTTTTAAAAGACTTATAATACAAGTGGCTTCATGAGAAGAAGGCCGATCACCCTTCGGGACATACTCTTTTCAGCCTATTAGAAGGCAGGTTGAGTCTAAGTCTATAAACTCATGTGCAAGAGTGAGAACTCTACTTTTAAATAATTTAAGGTCATTTCTCTTCCTATCAGGAAGGCAGAAAGTTAGTCTGTATCCATTTGGGGTCCCACACTCCCCTCCAGGTGTATGTCAAGGTTTCCAGAGGTATTCAAGATATCCAGACACTAAGGATGGCCCATCTCTCGGTTCCGGAACCAGGCTGTTTCTGGGCCAGGGTATTGCCCATCAGGTCTTGCCCATCGTTCTGTGGATCTTCCCTGAATCCGGTCTAAAAGGCACTTCCCGTTCTGTGACTTCCTCTATTAAATCTATGTTAGTCTTGGGGAAGAGACTAATTCTGTTGCTTCCCTGCCGGGCGGGAGCACAGGCCTCTGGGTGACATGGTTTACTAGAGCCAAGGAGATTCTCTCTACCTGGGACCTTTTCCTCCCCTGAATCCCACCTCAGACAAAATACACACAGCATCTCCTCCCCCGCCAACCCACCACTCCTTCTCTACTCACCCCCTAAAGTGCAGTGTTGCTCAAGGCAGACACTGACAGAGAGGAGGAGAGAAAATGAAGTTGAAGGAGGAAAACCTGAACAGTTGCCACTTCCTACTGCCACACTGGGTCAGACTTCAGAAGGCGTGCCAACATGAAAATTGCCTAATTTACAAACTGCATTGCCTTGGGAAGATTTAGGAAAACTGCACTTGTAGAGTAAGTAAAATGTTACGTGAGTCAATTGGCTTTATAATTATGTGCTCAAGACTCGCTTTCAAGCAACATGTGTGGGTCCGAAGGTTGGTAATAATGAATAGGAGAAGTAGGACTTCATTAAGGACAGTGCTGTTATAGAAAGAAAGTAAAAGAAAGGTGGAGAGAAAAAGGAGCAGGGCCCCCAAGAATCCCAGAGGGGGAAAAGAAAGTCCCACTCCCCAGCAAGGGAAAGTGGCTCAAATCCTGCACAGAGCGTTGGCCCTTCTGCCTGGCTTCCGCCTGATCTCCTAAGCCCCAGGGATCTGTATGGGCTTCTCTCCCCTCTACTCTTGCCTTGAGTAGAAGCGAAAGAGGCAGCCATAGGATTAACCATATCGGAGTGATTTGCTAAATGATATAATGTTTTGGGAAACAGACAGGGGAGGGAGGCAGTTTTGTTAGAATAAGCAGTTAGGTTTTAAGAGGATGCTTGGCGGCCATTTTCCAGCAAAGGGGCAGTTCAATATCAGCTAACAGGAGAGTCAGAGGCCTATCCTTGAGAGCACTCCAAAACAAAGTCATAAGAAACCAAACCAGACAGGGCGGAGACAAAGAAGGCCAGAAACTCTGTCTACAAGGGAGAAAAGCTCGAAACCTGCTCGTGAAGAAATCTCCTCCCTAAGTAATAAACATTCCACCCCCTGGGTAACACTGTCAATAAAGGCTAGAAGCCCAAACCCTGGGGCATGAAGCCCTCCCTTGGGCTTGCCTGCTGTCGTATTCCAAGAGTAGAATTTTGCTGTCATCAACTTTCCTACTATGTGGGCTCCCTCCCTGAATTTTTGCTTGCAAGGAGACTGAGCCCCCAGGGACATCTCAGGGACAGGTTGGGCCAAGGTCTCAGGGCCTGGGGTCTCCCCAATGCACATGGCAACAGTTTCCCTAGATTATTTCTGGTGATTTTCACTCACTAAAGAATATGAAGGGGAATTAAATAGAGTAACGCATACATTATACTTAGCAGATTTTTACAACAAGAACACACACACACAACCTAAACTTGGTCCAAACGTGGACCACCAAACGTGGTCCTTTAGCCACGTTCTCCCGGCAGAGGGTAAAAACTGGCCAGACCATTTGCCACAACCTGTGACGGCCAGAGCCAGGTTTTAAAACACAGCTGAGCACACACAGTTCCAGATAGCCCTGAGACAAGACCACCGGAGGCTGCTGGGAAGCTCTTGCTTGCTCCTGGTTAAATAATTACTTCTTTTTGTTCACTGATCATTTCAGAGTTTGAGCCAATTACTGCACCATTGCTGCTCTCATTCAGAAAATGTACAATGCCCATGTAATCTCAAACTGACAGGGCTAGGCTACTGTGCTCTGCAAAGGCCTACTAGGCCTTTAATTCTTTTCAAGCAGACCATTTTCTGATTAAAAACTTTTGAATTTCTGGTTAAATACTCAGGAAATATCTTTAGAGAAAGACTCTGTAATGTATCCAGTGCCATTATGGTGGCTTGGGATCAGCTCATTGTTGGTAGAGCTCCTTGGGGCTCTGTTAGAAGACTTTTTTTTATTTTCTATACAAATGCTCAAGGCTTATGTTTGCACACAGTTAATTTGCATTTTTATGGGGATGAACCCATTTTGTATGCCAGGGAGTCGTCTATGGATTTTGCACAGGCTACTTTTTTTTTTTAAATGCATTTAACATAATGAAGGATAGATTGCTTGATATTAAAGCATAGAGGTTAGTATAAAATATTTGAAAATGTGTTTCATCTAGACATATTAAACTGAGAAATACTATATCTGTCTCCTTGAGAACTGAAATCTATGTAATTCGGACAGACTATATATTTATATAAGTGTGTGTGTGTATGTGTGTGCATGTAGGACTCACATACTTGATTAGTTCTTTTATAGAAGAGTAACTTTTTGTAAAATTCAATAAAAAATAACGAAGTTATACAGAGTATGCAATAAGAAATGTTAAAGTTGTCAGAATTCTACAACTGCTGTAGAAACCCCATAATTGAAGCTATTTAAAATTAACAAGAAAACATCATAAGCAGAGATAACACAGAGGAAATTAGCATGGATCTTTTTCCAAAAGAAATGGAGGGAACAAACTGGGAAATAGGACCATGGCTCCTAGGAGGGAGCTGGAATTTTTTTAAGTAGTATTACAGTATTAATCATAAGGAATAATTCATTCATTTAGTAAACATACACTGAGTTCCCATCCATACAAAGCACTGTCAAGTCACTGCACAAATACAAGGATAAATAAGACACAGTCCCTATTCTAAGCTTATAAAAAATGGAAAATAACCAAGAAGAATTGCCAACATTTTCTCAGCTTGTGAGTTTTGTTTCTCAGCTCCAGTTTTCCATGTAAAAGAAAACAAACAAACAAACGAACAAACAAAAAAACCCTCTCTGAGCAGTGGTGCTTTGCTACTCAAAATGGGGTCCATGGCTAAGCAGCGTCACCTGGATGCTTGTTAGAAATGCAGTCTCGGCCCCCACCCCAGACCTACTGAATAAAAACGTACATTTTAACAAGATCCCCAGGTGATTTACATGCACGGCAAAGTCTGAGAAGCACCGGTCTAGTGGTCTGCTTGCCAACATGTCTAATTGTGCCAAAGCTCTATTTCAAAGCAATTAATTTCCAAATTATAAATTATATCTCTTTAAAAAAAAAAACACTTTGATTATGACCTTCTGTGTTCAAAATCCTTCAGTAGTTTCCTAGCATTGCCACCTTGGCTTTCCTGGCATCCTAGTCAGACCCCTACTTACCTATTCTTTTAAAAGACAGCACACCTGTGTGTACACACACACACACACACACACACACACACACACCCCACTCCCACCCCCACCCCCCCACCTCAGGAATCTGATATCACCATCCCCAGATACTCTTTGCATTCATTTTTACCTGGCTTCTTTGTTCATTAGACCACCTCTGACTCAAACGATGTTTCTTAATGTTGGTTGCCCATTAGAAGCCCTTGGGAAAGATTTAAAAATCCTGATACTCAGGCTTCACACCAGACCAAGTTAATCAAAATCTCTAGAGGGGCCGCCCCACAGCACACACATTACTCTTCTTACAGCTCCCCAGGGTGACTCCAATATGCCACCACGGCTATGAACCATTGGCCCAGAAAATCTTCCCTCCTCCCCATTTGTGTTCTGAAATCCTACCTATTTTTCAAGATGGAGATCAAAGGCCCCATGTTCAGCCTCCTGATCTTCCCAGCCCACTGGGATCTTTTCCCTACAACCCACAGTGCTTTCTCTTGACAAACTATGACACAGCAAGTACCATGCAGGTGCCTACACATAGTACAGCCTCAGTATTATTTTTTAATGAAAAATTTATTCAGTCTACATTTTCCATTGAATACCTGGAGAAATACTGGGAGCAAAATGTGATTCCTATCCCCCACTAATGATAAACATGCATGATAACACAGAGCATAGCAGGGGTGGGGCACCTGACACAGAGGAATAGGACAATTGAGAAGAGAGAAGGGGAAAACATAGGGAAAGAGGGGGTGTCCTTCCAGATTCTTATCTCCCTCCTACCTAGTTAGGTAATGGCAGGTCACCACACAACCTAATTGCCCAAGTCAGGAAGACCCTTCTTCATTCTTATTTTCTTTATTCTTTGTCTCTCTCCAGTATGTAAAGGCAAGGACCTATTGTGTGGAGAAGTGTGTGGCACAGAGAAGGTGTGATGGTTAATTTTATGTGCCAACTTGGCTGCGCTATGGGTAACCAGATATTTCCTTAAATATTATGTTGGGTGGGGGCGCCTGGGTGGCTCAGTGGGTTAAAGCCTCTGCCTTCGGTTCAGGTCATGGTCCCAGGGTCCTGGGATCGAGCCCCACATCGGGCTCTCTGCTCAGCAGGGAGCCTGCTTCCTCCTCTCTCTCTCTCTCTGCCTGACTCTCTACCTACTTGTGATCTCTCTCTGTCAAATAAATAAATAAATAAATAAATAGAAATATTATGTTGGGTGTATCTGTAAGTGTTTCTGGATGAGAGTAACATGTGAGTCAGACAACTCAATAAAGCACATTGCCCTCCCCAGTGTGAGTGGCCTTCATCCAACCTGCTGAGGCCTAAACAGAACAAAAAAACTGAGTAAATGATAAATTGTTTTATCTGCCTGTCTTCAAAGTGGGCATTCATCCTCTGCCTATAGACTCTGACTTGAACCAGAACTCATATCATCAGCAATCCTGGTTCTCAGGCCTTCAGACTCTGACTGGAATGACACCATTAGCTGTCCTGGGTCTCCAACTTGCCAACTTCAGATCTGGGGACTTCTCAGCCTTTGTAATCATGTGAGCCAATTCCTTATAATAAATCATGTGTCTTGTTGCCTATGTTTTTCTGAAAAATCCTAATACAGATTTTGGTACCAAGAGTGATTTTAGGGGAACAGAATGATAAAGATGAGTTTTCTGAATTGGTTCTGGGGTTCCTGAAATTGATTAATATGATTAGACTTAAAGACACCAATGAATGTATTTCCAGTAATAAAGCACTCACTCCATGCATCAAGTATTTAGAGAGATATGCAAAATATCTGCATTGGATACTCTTAATCAATCACTTATAAGAAGCAAGGAGCTGGGTGGCTCTGTGTATGGTACTTTTGAACATTCTTGGGAAACTAATAAATGTAATGTTGGTCGGTTGCTCCTAATGTCATTGGACAAACAGTGAAAGAAAAGGATAAGGTCAGAGATTCCAATTCCCTGCTCCTGTGCCCCATAAATGGCCTCAGAGCTTCTGTGTGTGTCCTGGAAGAGATCTGTATCTCCTGTAGCCATAGGGCTGAAACTGCTGCTAATTAGATGCAGAACTTCATCCTGTGCAGCGGCTGAATCGTAATGCCAGTCGAACCAGCCCCACAAGGTGCCTACTGTTGAAGTGAGGTCATTGGCTGGGAAAGAGTGGGATCCCATGAGCTGGGATGGACACATTTGGAAAGTCCTTGATGAAGCTGGAGACACTAAGCCCCCAAATTCTGATGACTCTTTGCCAGAATTGGCGCCCTCATCACAGTAGAAGCAGCCTCCACATACCCAGTAGTGGCAGCTCCCTCAACTCACAGTGATGTCTACCCATCTTTCCATGCCACTCTGAAGAGATTAGCCTTGCATGGACTCAGGAAATTACCATGTGAGACAATGCTTATTCTCCCCAGGACCCCCCACCCCAGCCAAGCATCTTTGCTCCTAGACCTCCAACTACATACAAATCCCAGCAGGTCCTAACAATGAGGTACATCTTTAGGAAGTGTGTTACATTCCAGGAGAACTACTTGAGTTTTCCACTTTATATAGACAGAAATCTGGAGAACTTGTGAGGAAACAAATACAAAGGTTGTGAGAAAATGAGGGGAGGAACATAAAATTGGGTCATGCCAAATTTAGGGATATGGGTTCACTAAGCAAAGATTCTGTATTTAATGTGGAAAGACGTTTGAGGCATTAGGAAAGGCTCTAACATTTTATTTGGTTGGTTGACTGAAATACAGACCATAATGAGCAAGTCAGAAACACCAGACCTGTCTTGATTGAATGTAGAAGAAGGTATTCAAAGGCTTAAGACCTACTCACCCCACTAGGAGGGGGCAGAAATATCTTTCACCACTACTATGAGAAATAAATTTGTAATTGGAGCCATGGCATCCTTGAAGAGTTCTATGATTACTTTTCACTGTTGGCCAGATCTTACAGTGAGAATTACAGTCACTAAACTGGGAAACATAAATGCAATGGGAGTAATAGGATTCTGGGGTGACAGGGGCTAAGAGACAGCCCTCAATCTTCAAAGACAAGGTGAATATGGTTACTGTGCTAGACAAGAGAATCAAAGCAGCAATCAGAATAGTATGACTTGTACACATCTATGGCACTCACTGGTTGATTAGGGTGTCCCTAGAAATGAAATAGAAGCTTACCTACTAAATTCTTACTTGATCTATATGAACAAAAAGACTAGACCAACTGAACAAAAGTCTTACCTGAATCATAAAAACGGAAAGTAATGGTCCCTCAATCCATCCCCACAATGTGGGCCAGTTTATGGATCCAGTACCCCTTCAATAAAAGGGAGGCTGGTATACAAGTATGCAGCTATTAATCTGGCAAAACATTTTCCTTTATACCTCTTAATAAGAACCACCAATAGCTATTTGGTTTAGCTAAGAAAAACAATTCTCCTATGTCAAAGACATATCAACTATCCAACCCCATGTTATAATCCACTTGTAGGGATCTCAATTGCCTTTTTCTTCCATGTGATTTCCCACAGGTCCATTATATTGATGATATTTTACTGACTTGACCTAGAAAGCCAAAGGCAGCAACTACTCTAGACTTTCTGGTAAGACCAGAAAATTCAATGAAAATTCAATGGTTTCTACCTCAGAAAAATCTCTAGAGGCACAGTAGTGTTAGGCATATTGAGATACCCCTTTGAAGGTGAAGGATAAGTTGTTGCACCTGACCATTCCTACCACCAAGAAAGAGGCAGTGTCAATTGGAACTTTTTGGATTTAGGAGACAACACCTTCCTCCTTCACGTGTGTTATTCTGACCCATTTACCAAGTCACAAAAAGCTGCAAGGCTTCAAATAAAAGAAGACACTGCAACAGGTATAGGCTACCATGTTGGCTGCTCAGCCATTTGAGCCCTATGACCCAACAAATCAGACAGTGCTTAAAGTGGCAGTGACAGTCAGGGGCACTGGTTTTGAGCTTTTGGCAGTCCCCTGTATATGAATCATAGAGAAGCCCCTTTGGATTTTCTGCTATCCTCTGCAAATAACTATTCTCTTATTGAGAAAGAGTTATTGGCCAGCTACTCAGTATAGAAACCAAACCCTTAATCAGGTTACCATGCAACCTGTGCATCATGAACTGGGTGGTATCTGACCCAACAAGCTATGAGCTTAGGCATTCTAGCAAGTGGAATTGATATATATTAGCTCAGACATGAGCCAGCTGTAAAGACACAAAGAAGTGACTCCCACCACACCGCTACCCCTCCTCTCTCCCAGCCTACATGGAAGGCTTCATGAAGAGTTCCTTACAGTCACTCGACAAAAGAGAAGACTTGGACCTGGTTTACAGGTGGGTCTGCACACTATGCAGGAATCATCTAAGTTGGACCCTGCAACACAACAGCTCCTTTCTAGGACACTGCTGGAGGATAGTGGTGAAGGGAAACTGTCCTCCCCTGCACCCTCTCCCCACTGCAAGTTGGTAGAACCTCAAGCAGTGTACTTAGTTCTTTACTTTTCTTGGCAAAAGAAATGGCCAGGTGTGCAATATATAATAATTCATGGGTTGGGACCAATATTTTGACTGGATGGACACAGGGTTAGAAATAACAAAATTAGGGGAGGAGTCAAGATGGCAGAGAAGTAGCAGGCTGAGACTACTTCAGCTAGCCGGAGATCAGCTAGATAGCTTATCTAAAGATTGCAACACCTGCAAAGCCATCGGCAGATCGAAGAGAAGAAGAACAGCAATTCTAGAAACAGAAAAACAACCACTTTCTGAAAGGTAGGACTGGCGGAGAAGTGAATCCAAAGCGACGGGAAGACAGACCCCGGGGGGAGGGGACGGCTCCCGGCAAGCGGCAGAGCAATGGAGTACAAAATCAGGACTTTTAAAAGTCTGTTCCGCTGAGGGACATCGCTCCAGAGGCTACCCAGGGCGAAGCCCACGCGGGGTCAGCGTGGCCTCAGGTCCTGCAGGGTCACAGAAGGATCGGGGGTATCTGAGTGTCGCAGAGCTTGCGTGTATTGGAACAGGAAAGCCAGCTGCAGAGACAGAGCCGACAGTAAGCTCACAGCTCGGGGTTGCCTTGAACCTGACGCAGGCTCCGTGAATCGGAGCGCGGCTGGAGGTCAGGCAGACGGGAGTAACTGGGAGCTGTTCTCTGAGGGTGCACTGAGGAGTGGGGCCCCCGGGCTCTCGGCTCCTCCGGGCCAGAGACCAGGAAGCCACCATTTGTATTCCCGTCCTCCGGAACTCTATGGAAAGTGCTCAGGGAACAAAAGCTCCTGAAAGCAAAGCCAAGAGGATTACTCAGCCCGGCCCCTGGTAAGGGCAGTGCAATTCCGCCTGGGGCAAAGACACTTGAGAATCACTACACGAGGCCCCTCCCCCAGAAGATCAACAAGAAATCCAGCCAAGACCAGGTTCACCTACCAAGGAGTGCGGTTTCAATACCAAGGAGAGCAACAGAATTCCAGAGGAGGAGAAAGCAAAGCACGGAACTCATGGCTTTCTCCCTGTGATTGTTTTTTTCTTTTCTTTTTTTTTTTTCCCTGTGATTTTTTTAGTCTTGCAGTTAATTTAATTTTTTTCTTTTTCATTTTTTTCTCTTCTTCTGCTAATATTTTTTTAAACTTTTACCCTTTTCTTTTTTAACGTTTTTTAACTAGCTTATCTAATATATATATTTTCCTTTTTATATTTTTCTTTATTCGTTTTACTTTTTTAAATTCTTTTCTTTTTTTGTCTTTTTTTTTTCTTTCTATCTTTTTGAACCTCTTTTATCCCCTTTCTCCCCCCTCATGATTTGGAATCTCTTCTGATTTGGTTAAACCATATTTTCCTGGGGTTGTTACCACACTTTTACTATTTTACTTGCTCTTTCATATACTTTTATCTGGACAAAATGACAAGACGTAAAAATTCACCAAAAAAAAGAACAAGAAGCAGTACCAAAGGCTAGGGACCTAATCAATACAGACATTGGTAATATGTCAGATCTAGAGTTCAGAATGACAATTCTCAAGGTTCTAGCCGGGCTCGAAAAAGGCATGGAAGATATTAGAGAAACCCTCTCGGGAGATATAAAAGCCCTTTCTGGAGAAATAAAAGAACTAAAATCTAACGAAGTTGAAATTTAAAAAGCTATTAATGAGGTGCAATAAAAAATGGAGGCTCTCACTGCCTGGATAAATGAGGCAGAAGAAAAAATTAGTGATATAAAAGACCAAATGACAGAGAATAAAGAAGCTGAGCAAAAGAGGGACAAACAGCTACTGGACCACGAGGGGAGAATTCAAGAGATAAGTGACACCATAAGATGAAACAACATTAGAATAATTGGGATTCCAGAAGAAGAAGAAAGAGAGAGGGGAGCAGAAGGTATACTGGAGAGATATATTGGGGAGAATTTCCCCAATATGGCAAAGGGAACGAGCATAAAATTCAGGAGGTTCAGAGAACGCCCCTCAAAATCAATAAGAATAGGCCCACACCCCGTCACCTAATAGTAAAATTTACAAGTCTCAGTGACAAAGAGAAAATCCTGAAAGCAGCCCGGGAAAAGAAGTCTGTAACATACAATGGTAAAAATATTAGATTGGCAGCTGACTTATCCACAGAGACCTGGCAGGCCAGAAAGAGCTGGCATGATACTTTCAGAGCACTAAACGAGAAAACCATGCAGCCAAGAATACTATATCCAGCTAGGCTATCATTGAAAATAGAAGGAGAGATTAAAAGCTTCCAGGACAAACAAAAACTGAAAGAATTTGCAAACGCCAAACCAACTCTACAGGAAATATTGAAAGGGGTCCTCTAAGCAAAGAGAGCGCCTACAAGTGGTAGATCAGAAAGGAACAGAGACAATATACAGTAACAGTCACCTTATAGGCAATACAATGGCACTAAATTCATGTCTCTCAATAGTTACCCTGAATGTTAATGGGCTAAATGCCCCAATCAAAAAACACAGGTATCAGAATGGATAAAAAAACAAAACCCATCTATATGTTGCCTCCAAGAAACTCATTTTAAGCCCGAAGACACCTCCAGATTTAAAGTGAGGGGGTGGAAAAGAATTTACCACGCTAATGGACATCAGAAGAAAGCAGGAGTGGCAATCCTTATATCAGATCAATTAGATTTTAAGCCAAAGACTATAATAAGAGATGATGAAGGACACTATATCATACTCAAAGGGTCTGTCCAACAAGAAGACCTAACAATTTTAAATATCTATGCCCCCAACGTGGGAGCAGCCAACTATATAAACCAATTAATAACAAAATCAAAGAAACACATCAACAATAACACAATAATAGTAGGGGACTTTAACACTCCCCTCGCTGAAATGGACAGATCATCCAAGCAAAAGATCAACAAGGAAATAAAGGCCTTAAATGACACACTGGACCAGATGGACATCACAGATATATTCAGAACATTTCATCTCAAAGTAACATAATACACATTCTTCTCTAGTGCACATGGAACATTCTCCAGAATAGATCACATCCTCGGTCCTAAATCAGGACTCAACTGGTATCAAAAGATTGGGATCATTCACTGCATATTTTCAGACCACAATGCTCTGAAGCTAGAACTCAACCACAAGAGGAAGTTTGGAAAGAACCCCAATACATGGAGACTAAACAGCATCCTTCCTTCTAAAGAATGAATGGGTCAACTGGGAAATCAAAGAAGAATTGAAAAAAATCATGGAAACAAATGATAATGAAAATACAACAGTTCAAAATCTGTGGAACACAACAAAGGCAGTCCTGAGAGGAAAATATATAGCGGTACAAGCCTTCCTCAAGAAACAAGAAAGGTCTCAGGTACACAACCTAACCCTCCACCTAAAGGAGCTGGAAAAGAACAAGAAAGAAACCATAAGCCCAGCAGGAGTAGAGAAATCATAAAGATCAGAGCAGAAATCAATGAAATAGAAACCAAAAAGACAATAGAGCAAATCAATGAAACTAGGAGCTGGTTCCTTTAAAGAATTAATAAAATTGATAAACCCTTGGCCAGACTTATCAAAAAGAAAAGAGAAAGGACCCAAATAAATAAAATCATGAATCAAAGAGGAGAGATCACAACTAACACCAAAGAAATACAAACTATTATAAGAACATACTATGAGCAACTCTATGCCAACAAATTTGACAATCTGGAAGAAATGGATGCATTCCTAGAAACATATAAACTACCACAACTGAACCAGGAAGAAGTGGAAAGCCTGATCAGACCCATAACCAGTAAGGAGATTGAAACAGTCATTAAAAATCTCCAAACAAACAAAAGCCCAGGGCCAGACGGTTTCCCGGGGGAATTCTACCAAACATTTAAAGAAGAACTAATTCCTATTCTTCTGAAACTGTTCCAAAAAATAGAAATGGAAAGAAAACTTTCAAACTCATTTTATGAGGCCAGCATAACCTTGAACCCAAAACCAGACAAGGATCCCATCAAAAAAGAGAGCTATATACCAATATCCTTGATGAACACAGATGCAAAAATACTCAACAAAATACTAGCCAATAGGATTCAACAGTACATTAAAAGGATTATTCACCACGACCAAGTGGGATTTATTCCAGGGCTGCAAGGCTGGTTCAACATCCGCAAATCTGTCAATGTGATACAACACATCAATAAAAGAAAGAACAAGAACCATATGATACTCTCAATAGATGCTGGAAAAGCATTTGACAAAGTACAGCATCACTTCCTGATCAAAATTCTTCAAAGTGTAGGGATAGAGGGCACATACCTCAATATCATCAAAGCCATCTATGAAAAACCCACCGCAAATATCATTCTCAATGGAGAAAAACTGAAAGCTTTTCCACTAAGGTCTGGAACACGGCAGGGATGTCCATTATCACCACTGCTATTCAACATAGTACTAGAAGTCCTAGCCTCAGTAATCAGACAACAAAAGGAAATTAAAGGCATCCAAATCGGCAAAGAAGAAGTCAAATTATCACTCTTCGCAGATGATATGATACTATATGTGGAAAACCCAAAAGACTCCACTCCAAAATTGCTTGAACTTATACAGGAATTCAGTAAAGTGTCAGGATATAAAATCAATGCACATAAATCATTCACATTTCTCTACACCAACAGCAAGACAGAAGAAAGAGAAATTAAGGAGTCAATCCCATTTACAATTGCACCCAAAACCATAAGATACCTAGGAATAAACCTAACCAAAGAGGCACAGAATCTATACTCAGAAAACTATAAAGTACTCATGAAAGAAATTGAGGAAGACACAAAGAAATGGAAAAATGTTCCATGCTCCTGGATTGGAGGAATAAATATTGTGAAAATGTCTATGCTACCTAAAGCAATCTACACATTTAATGCAATTTCTATCAAAGTACCATCCATCTTTTTCAAAGAAATGGAACAAAAAATTCTAAAATTTATATGGAACCAGAAAAGACCTCGAATAGCCAAAGGGATATTGAAAAAGAAAGCCAACGTTGGTGGCACCACAATTCCAGACTTCAAGCTCTATTACAAAGCTGTCATCATCAAGACAGCATGGTACTGGCACAAAAACAGACACATAGATCAATGGAACAGAATAGAGAGCCCAGAAATAGACCCTCAACTCTATGGTCAACTCATCTTCGACAAAGCAGGAAAGAATGTCCAATGGAAAAAAGATAGCCTCTTCAATAAATGGTGTTGGGAAAATTGGACAGCCACATGCAGAAAAATGAAATTGGACCATTTCCTTACACCACACATGAAAATAGACTCAAAATGGATGAAGGACCTCAATGTGCGAAAGGAATCCATCAAAATCCTTGAGGAGAACACAGGCAGCAACCTCTTCGACCTCAGCCGCAGCCACATCTTCCTAGGAACATCGCCAAAGGCAAGGGAAGCAAGGGCAAAAATGAACTATTGGGATTTCATCAAGATCAAAAGCTTTTGCACAGCAAAGGAAACAGTTAACAAAATCAAAAGATAACTGACAGAATGGGGAAGATATTTGCAAACGACATATCAGATAAAGGACTAGTGTCCAGAATCTATAAAGAACTTAGCAAACTCAACACCCAAAGAACAAATAATCCAATCAAGAAATGGGCAGAGGACATGAACAGACATTTCTGCAAAGAAGACATCCAGATGGCCAACAGACACATGAAAAAGTGCTCCATATCACTCGGCATCAGGGAAATACAAATCAAAACCACAATGCGATATCACCTCACACCAGTCAGAATGGCTAAAATCAACAAGTCAGGAAATGACAGATGCTGGTGAGGATGCGGAGAAAGGGGAACCCTCCTACACTGTTGGTGGGAATGCAAGCTGGTGCAGCCACTCTGGAAAACAGCATGGAGGTTCCTCAAAATGTTGAAAATAGAACTGCCCTATGACCCAGCAATTGCATTACTGGGTATTTACCCTAAAGATACAAACGTAGTGATCCAAAGGGGCACGTGCACCCGAATGTTTATAGCAGCAATGTCCACAATAGCCAAACTATGGAAAGAACCTAGTTGTCCATCAACAGATGAATGGATCAAGAAGATGTGGTATATATACACAATGGAATACTATGCAGCCATCAAAAGAAATGAAATCTTGCCATTTGCGACAACATGGATGGAACTAGAGCGTATCATGCTTAGCGAAATAAGTCAAGCAGAGAAAGACAACTATCATATAATCTCCCTGATATGAGGAAGTGGTGATGCAACATGGGGGCTTAAGTGGGTAGGAGAAGAATCAATGAAACAAGATGTGATTGGGAGGGAGACAAACCATAAATGACTCTTAATCTTACAAAACAAACTGAGGGTTGCTGGGGGGAGGGGGATTGGGAGAAGGGGTTGTGGGGTTATGGACATTGGGGAGGGTATGTGCTTTGGTGAGTGCTGTTTCACAGACCTGTACCCCTGGGGATAAAAATACATGTTTATAAAAAATTAAAAAATTTAAAAAAAGAAATAACATGATTAGAAAATGGGTGAGGAGGGGCGCCTGGGTGACTCAGTGGGTTAAACTGCTGCCTTCGGCTCAGGTCATGATGTCAGGGTCCTGGGATCGAGTCCCGCATCGGGCTCTCTGCTCAGCAGGGAGCCTGCCTCCCTCTCTCTCTCTCTCTGCCTGCCTCTCCATCTACTTGTGATTTCTCTCTGTCAAATGAATACATAAAATAAAAAAAGAAAAAAGAAAAAAAAAGAAAATGGGTGAGGAAATTTAGAAAGAGGTATGTTGAAACCTTTCTAAATGGGCAAAATACCAAAGACATGAAGATGTGCCTGTCCCGTTTGAATGTTCACCAAAGAGTTACCTCTTTAGAGGAGGATTTTAAAAAACAAGTAGATAGAAAGACCTGTTCTGTGGGTATCAGTCAGCCTCTTTCCCTAGCCACCCTTGTCATGGCTCAATGGACTCATGAACAAAGTGACCATGATGGCAGGGATGGAAGTTATGCATGGGCTCAGCAACACAGACTTCCACTCACCAAAGCCAACCTCTGCCCAATCTTCAGTAGCAAAGTCCAACACTGAGTCCCCAGTATGGCACCATTCCACAGGGTGATGAGCCAATATGTTGGCAGGTTGATGACATTGGACCACTTCTTTCATGGAAGTATATTTCTTACTGGAACAGACACTTACTTTGGATATACATTTGCTTTCTCTGTGTATGATCCTTTTCCCAAAACTACTGTCTGTGGACTTCACAGAATGTCTTATCCACCATTATGGCATTCCACACAGCACTACTTCTGAAGAAGGAACTCATCTCATAGCAAAATAAGTGTAGTAAAATAAGTGCTCATGGACTTTTCTGGTCTTACCACGTTCTTCAGCACTCTGTAAAGTAGCTGGTTTGAAGGAATTGTGGAATAGCCTTTTAAAAGCTGTTTCAGCTCCAGCTGGGTGGCAATACCTTACAAACCAGGGACAAGGCTCTTCAGAAACTGTAGATGCGTGGAATCATCATATAATATATTGTGCTGTTTCTCCCACAGCCAGGATTTACACATCCAGAAATCAAGGTGGCAGAGATGGGAGTAGCATCATTCTTCATTACCTCTAGTAATTCACTAGCAAAATTTTTGCTTCCTATTCTTACAAACTTAAGAGATGCTGCCCTAGAGCTCTTAATTCCAAAGGGAAGAATGCTTCCACCAGAGACATAACAATGATTCTATAAAATTAGAAATTAAGACCACTGCCTGGCTATTTTGGATTCCTCATTCCTCTGAATTAATAGGAAAAAAAAAAAAAAGTTACTTTTCTGGCTGAGATGACTGATCCCCACTACCAGGAGGGTATTGGACTACTGATTCAGAGTGGAAGTAAGGAAGAATATGTCTGGAATATAGGATAACACTTACAGCAACTCCTAGTATCACCACATCCCTTTGATTAAAGTCAATAGAAAACTACAACAACGCCATCCAGGCAGCACCACTAAGGGCTCAGAACAAGAATGAAGGTTTGACTCTCTCCAACAAGTAAAGAACCACAATTAGCAGAAGTGCTTCCTGAAGGCAAAGGGAATACAGAATGGTAGCAGAAGAACATAGTTATAAATTCCAGCACCAACAAACTGCTTCACAGTTAGTTTTTCTAATGTTCAAGAGACTCACTCCTTCCTGCCCTTCCATAAATTGTCCTGACTCCTCAGAATGACTCCCTTACCTTCATTGACCAGGAAAACTCTTTCCATTGTTCAAAATCAAGTTCAGTGACAACTCCTCCCAAGCCTTTGTTTGTCTTCCAAAAGAGGGTTACCCACATCTTCTTAATTATTAACCCTGTAGATTTAGCTTACTTCTGCAATCTCTTTAATTCTTTTGTTAGTTATTTGAGTTAGGATGCTCTAGGTTGCAAAAACCAGATTGCCATTACTGTCTTCAGCCAATCACAATTCATCACCTAGGGCTTGACAAACTGCCACATGAATAAAATTAGGATTCTCTAAACTAAAGAAAGGAGAATGACTATAGAATAAGTAACCAACAGTGGTAGCATGTTGGTCTATATCTCTTCCTCTCCATTGAAATGTGGGTGGTTTGAAGGCAAAGTCTACATCATTTCATCTTCCAGAAAAGGCCAGAGAACAATGCCTCCCACAAAATGTACACAATTGAACCCTGAAGCTTATCTAGGAAAAACTCTAGTTAAAATAATTTTATAATGGCCTCATTATAGCTTGATTACTTCTGTTAACACTCTCCCCAAAAAGGTCACATTCTGTGCTACTGAAGTTTAGAACTTAAAATACAACACTTAAAGAAGGATACAATTCAACCCATAATACGTGCATCATTTTATCCTCACAATAATCCTCTGATGTAAATACTATTATTTTCCTAATTTCATAGAGAAAGACACTATGACTTGATGAAATCAAGTGGGTTCCCCAAGGACACAAGGACTGGTAAAGCAGACTCATTTTGTTTTGTTCATGAGCAGGATTTCATTTATTCATGGTAGGATTATTCATGAAGTGCATGCACTAGTTCTAAAATATTTTGTAACAGCATCTAAAATGACCATTTTTGTTATATTTTGGAGACAAATTGTATTATACTCAGGAATTATAAATTAGACTTTGCAGTTCCCCTAGCATTCATTGAGTTCAATTCATTTACTTCATACATGTGAAAACCATGGATATGTAAATTTACTTACCTAAAGTCACAAAGAATGTTGTAGCAAGACTTAACCAGAATGCAGGTGTCTCAGCCTAAACTACTTTATACTGTGTCTTTGACTCATGAAGCATAAAGCCAACCAGTCTTAAAGAAGCTTCCCTAGATTTGTGTGAACTTTGCTACTAACAAATATATCACCCTGATTAATTATACTGTTGTTGAAATATCCAGCATATATTTCTGACAACCTACCACCCACAAAGGAGACAATACACATCATGGTTAAAAGCATGAGCCTTGGGACCATATCACTCAGATCCTGGTATTGTTAATTACTGAGAAACCTTGGGAAAGGAACCAAACTTCTAATCATTTTGATTCCTCCTCTGTGCAATGGGGATTGTGATAGCTCTTAATGCACAGAGTAATAACAAGAATTAATAAGTTAACACATGCAAAGGACTTAGTAAGTTACCTAGCATATAGTGATATTCAGCAAGCATTTGCTATTAGATCTTACTCTGTTGCAAGACCTGTGCTAGTCAATGGAGACACAAATGTTAAAGACAAATGCAGGGACAGACAAACCAGTACATAGAAATTGCACTGGAGATCAGTAAGCATAATATTATAGGCTTGTAGAAGAAGCTACAGAAGTCTTTTAACTGGCCTGGATAAAAACTATCATATCACATCACATTCCAGGCTAACATGGTGGGACATTAGAAAGCATCTCTGGCTAAAATTTTGCATTTTTCAATTAATTCTACCAGGCCAGTCAGGGAAGGTTCCCCAAAAGAGTTCTTACTTGAGCTGTGTCTATAGCTTAAGTAGATAAATTAAAAAAGAGGAACACTCCAGGCAGAGAAAAGAGACATCCTCAAGGACATGCAAGCACTTCACTAAGGCTAGATTTTGAGGATGGGGGGTGGGGTGGGGTGGGGGGAGGTAGGTAAGGGGATGGTAGGAGATGAGGGTGGAAAAAGAAACCAGATTCAGACAATGGAAGGCTGTGCTAAGATGTTGGGAATTGAGCCTGACAAAAATGGAAAGCCTAGAAAATATTTTTTTTTTAAGATTTTATTTAC